>NC_057916.1:11800000-12100000 GCF_018873765.1 Telopea speciosissima
CTGCGATGAGCAGAAATCTCCCTCACCGGCCTAAACGATGAGCAAACACTCGACTGTGAGGGCAAGGGATCTGACTGAAAAGGGTGTAGTTCCTGTTTAACCTGGTTTTGACCAATCAAAATGTGATTTTGAAAAAGAAATAAAAAAGAATTCAAAATTGGAAAAAATTAAGTGAGCGGTCAAATTGGAGCATGCAATTTTATGTGGTTTGCAAAAAATCGTCAAAACCAACTACTGGGACTCATTTTTTAGGTATAGGCTGTTCTATAGGATCAGCTTTAACCAAATTACAATTGGATTACATCAAGGAAGGTTTAAGCCCTTATTTGTCTGCACTCATCATGGATGATTCAACCAGGGACATTCAAGATGAGGTTCCTTGGTGTATGCTTTTTGCAGATGATAGTGTTTTGGTGGATGGGACAAAAGCAATGATTAATGCTTAGTTGGTGTTATGGGAGATCAACCTTGAATCAAGAGGTTTTAAGATAAGTAGAACGAAGACGGAGACACAGAGTATCTGGTGTGTAACTGTAGTTACACTAAGACGGATAACGAAATTGTGAAAATTGATCAGAGAGAGATACCGCAAAGTGATTATTTTAGATATCCGGGCTCAATCATAAATAAAGAAGACGATATAGAGGATGATGTTTCATAGTGAATTAAAATAGGATGAATGAAGTAGAGAGGTGCGTCCGGAGTGTTGTGTGATCGACGTATTCCTTAAGGCTTAAAAGAAAATTTTATAGGACAATCGTACGATTGATTATGATGTATGGTGTGGAATGTTGGGCAGCAGTTAAGAAGCGTCCTATAGATAAACTAGTGTAGCGGAGATGAAGATGTTGAGATGGATGTGTGGCAAACCTAGCAAGGATAGAGTAAAGAGTGACCATATTCGAGCTGGTTTGGGAGTTGCCCCGATACAGGATAAGCTCCAAGAAAGTCGTTTAAGATGGCATGACCATGTTCAACGGAGGCCTTGGGATGCACCAGAACAAAGGAGTGATTTGATTCAGATTAAAGGAACTAAAAGAGCTAGAGGCAGGCCTAAAATGACCCTAGAAGATGTAGTGAGGAAAGACCTGTATAGTTTAGGCATTGTTTCATGTATGACCTCAAATAGAGCTGATTGGAGGGCAAGGATCCGTGTAGGTGACCCCATTTAGTCGGGATAAGGCCGAGTTATTGTTATTGTTGCAGTTCTGTAGGAAAACTGGACCAAAAAAGTCCTGGTTCCACTCAAACCCGGTTCAACTGCCAGTCTGATTCAGTTTTTAACTGTGGAAATTTCATCCTCCCATGTAATGATGACAGTTTCTTTTTGAAAACCAGATAATCTGTTTCACAAGTTTTTTGGCCATAACTGAATTTTTAGGGAAAAATCTTAAAAATTTCGTAAATATCGGGCTGTTTCACATTTCGTTTATGCCTAGAGAGGATCATTCTCAATTTGGTCATAGTACACAACTTATGTATTTGATTATTTACTGTTGTTTGGCATTAGGATGTTTTATTTTCACAGTTCTCCTAAAAAATTTTATCGAGTTATTTTTATTGGATTTAGGCACATTACTACAATTTGAGTCCTTTATTTATCTTATTAAAAGAGCCATGTCCAATTATAGTTCTGAATGTAAATTTTTATGGTGAATTTATCCAATGAGTCCAATTGGAGAATTGCTTACTATCTTGTTCACAAGAACAAGAAGGCTAGCAGCAAATCAGGCCATCGAATTGGACCAAAAAATGACTTAATATGTCTAATTTTGTGTCCAATGGGTTATATGGGCCATGAGTTTTGTATTTTTGGTTTACTGTTGTAATGGGTCAATTATATAAGCCCAAGTATTAGGGATTTAAGTCCTATATGGGATTAAGTAGTTCATTCGGGATTAGTAGTTTATTTCTGTTTTATAATGTTCTAGAATAGCTTCAATTTGGAAGAGAGACTTAGCTTGTAGGGTATTCCTCCTACCATACGTAGGGGTTTCCAGTTTCCTACTTTAGTAACTGCTATGGAGTTATAAATATAGGATAAGGGACTAGACCCTCCAACAATTTTTGATAAAACTATAGCTCTTTGGCTGTGAGATGCAATGGCAACCTTGGTGGGAAGCCAAGTAGGCCGGCGAGATGCTGGTTGAGTTCTAGGTTGGACTTGGGAGTCCTAGTCCTTAACTCCTTATCCCTTTCTTTTCTATCTTTTCATTCTATCAAAGGTCAGATTTGTATACTAGTTTTACTGTTTCCATTTTGCTTTGCTGTTATCTTACTTTTCTCAGTCTTCTCTCAGTTTTCAGATTAGAATATAGTGCTGATGTTCCCTTGCTCTTTCTTCCATTGATCATAAGTTGTGATGGCAGTTCACTGCCTTCTCCTATAAGCTTTGGAGCACTACTTCCCTACGAATGTAAGACTAGAACCTGACAAGGTCTAATCCCAGACAGGATCAGATAAAAAAAATCTCCAAAGAACAAGAAAGCGAGCAATGGGATTCCGAAGAGACCAATGGGATCTCAAAATATAACCAAGAGACACATTGGTTGGAGGAGAATAATGAGATCTCAAAAGATAACCAAAAGAAATAATCCCACCAAGTAATGACCTGTTGAAGCAGCAATGATCTTGATGTGGTAATCTTCAAGAAATCGATGTTACAATCAGTTGAAAGAAATCCCAGCAGCTTGTAGCACTCTTGGGATCAATTTGAACAAAATTAGGGTTTGAATTCAAGAACCAATGGAAGGGGATGGGGGAAGGTGGAGTTGGCTATCTCAGCCTGGGCATCTCACCCATCCTATCTCAGGATTTTCACAAATTCGTGTACGGTGCTGGCCTCCTTTACAAACTTATATAGATGACTCAAAAATAGACTTAGACACTAAAAAGGAAAGGCCTAACCCAATCCTTAATTACTAAGGTAGCCTAAATTGACAAAGAAACTCAAATAATAAAGAAAACAAACTCAAAATAGGACTCTTACTAAACTAATGAAGCAAATTCCGTTTTCCTACTTTCTACCCATATTTTAGGCTCATTAAATTGGCCAACTACAAAGTAAACCCATGGGATCAAAGTCCCAATACATATATGACCCAACCAAAAGCTTATTTTCAATAAAATTAACCCTTTTTTTGCTATCAGATTCCGTAAAGATTTTGTGTATATCAAAGACAATGTAGACATCTCTATTTTCTTTTAGTTAATTTTATTTTCCTTTCATAAAAAAAAACCCTTTAGGGGACTTACTACATCACCTACCACTTTCTATTTTCTGTTAGCTTCTAAATTCTGGTTTACTGGCTAATTCTGTTCAGCATTACCACTATTTCAGTTCTTCGTTTCTATTTTCATTCCTACTTGCTATTTTGGGAGTTTAGTTACTATCTTCGATTAGTTACTAAATTTGGACTTTCTATTTTCTGTCCATCTGGTTTCTAAATCTGTTCTATGTTCCTATTTTGAGTCTTACTTGCAATTCCTTGATTCTACTTGCTATTTTCTGTTAGATACCAAATCTGGTTTCTGTTATAGTTGCTATTTTGTAACTTCATGATATTTTAAAATCTGGCCTTTGGATTAACTCCAAACTTTGGAATATCAATCCATACTCCTTCTAGGCCACTCATTTGGAATTTGGAACCAAGGTTCCAGGTTTTGGGTTTTGACTCTGGCCGAAACCAAAACTTGGTCGAATCCTAGGATTTTTCGAGGTTCGAAACCTAGGTTTCAAGGCTCGGAAAACGGTTTTTTGACCCTTTTTTTGGGTGCTGTCTTTTTTTTTCTTTCTAAAAACCATTTTACACCTATTCCATGAATTAAGCTTACAAAAAAACCATCTAAAATGGTACTTGTGGTTTGTACCCATGTTTGCTAGTGTGCGCTGAATGCTGCTGTACCAGCCCTATTATAAACATGACTACATATAATTTAGCTGCTGGAAATGTAAATATGCAATTAAAACAATCAAAACATACATTAGTTTAGGGAAATACAAGTCTACAATACTCACCACTCAATACCACATGGAATTTCTTGGCGGGTCTAATCCGCGAGCTGCTTATGACTGATGATTTCGTTGACGCTCCTCCGAATGTAGCTCAATATGTATCCCATGATATATTTTGTACCCAGTTGTTCTGATAGTCCATGACAACCCACCTATAAGCTTCATCATGAACATAGCAAAGTTATTCAAAGCTAAGGAATGGCTCACCAAGACTGGAACTGGGTTTAGTTGGCACAAATCGGGCCATTCTATTTACAAACAACAACAACAACAACAACAAACAACTCAGCCTTATCCAAACTTAATGGGGTTGGCTACATGGATCCAACAAAATAAAGTTGGGGAACTGAGGTCTGAACAAAAAAGAGGAATGAAGAGTTGAAAAAAAAAGATGAAAGTAAGAGGAAAGAGGCACAACCCAGCAAATCAGGAGAATCTCAGCCAAATGGGGTGTGCTACATAGATCCTTGACATACAATAGGATCTATCAGAGGTCATTCTTGGTACAAGACCTAGACTATGCACGTCCTTCCTCACAACTTCTCCTATGGTCATTTTCGGCCTACCCCTAGTTCTTTTAGCCCTTTCGCTCGGAAATATCACTCCTCCTTACTGGGGCATCCCTAGGCCTTCGTTGAACATGACCATGCCACCTCAAGTGACTCTCTTAGAGCTTGTCGTTGATCGGGGCCACTCCCAAGTCAGCTCTGATACACTCATTCCTAACTTTATCCTTCCTAGTTTTTCCGCACATCCATCTTAACATCCTCATTTCTACTACACATAGCTTCCCAATATAACACTTCTTGACTGCCCAACGTTCTGCCCCATACATCATGACCGGTCGTACAACAGTCCGATAGAATTTTCCTTCAGGCCCCGTTTGTTTAGTGGGGTTCTAATGAGGTGAGAAAGCAGTACAGGCTTTTCCAAAAACATGGAAGTTTGAGTCATTTGGTTCACCGGGGTGGAAGAGTTGCTTGACAATCCTGCAAAGCAGGTTTTAGCTGTCTACTTACATGTTCTCCCACCCTACCCTTACCAAAGTCCCACCAAAAGTTTAGGGCAGTGAGGTCAGCCTCCTCCTTCCCCCTTCGCCTTCTACTTCTCTCCATCTCTTTCTTCCTCCACCCCTTGCTCCTCTTCTTCTTCGGGATTTGGAGCTTGGTCTTCTCGTTTGGACCAGAGTAGTGCTAGTGGCGATCATCCTTGCTCGGTCTGCAGTCATGCTTTTTGACAACCCTCTTGGTTTGTCGTTTTTGTGGTCGTCTGCCTTGGTTTGCTGCCTCGCAAGTCGCCCTTCCGCTAGGTTTGTATCCAGGCTCGTCAGGGACTCTCCTGCCTAGTCGCGATGCTTTGATTGGCTTTCGTCTCCGACAACCGCTCACTTTCTGGGTCGCTTCCCTTGCAGGCTGCCTTCCTTGCTTGGCCTGCTGGCCCGTCTCTTTGCCTCCAGCCCAGTTCGCCTTCTCCTCGCTAGTCGCCTCGCATCGTTGGCGCTCTCGATTAATAGCTTGGCTCCGACTGCTTTGGCCAGGCAGCATGCAAGCCCCTCTTGGTCGATCTTACATGCGATCCGCTTTGGCTCGCTCGGCTATGACGTATTCTTGTCGCTGCATAGTTTGTCCTCTGCAAGCTATGCTCGGCTGGCAGCCGCTTCGCCGTTTCCCTCTACAAGGCCGGTGCCTCTCCGACATGGCTGTCACCTCCGCTAGGCCAGCGCCCCTCTGCTGTGGCTGTTTGTTTGCAGGTGATGCTCCGATTCTCGTCTTGGCTGCTGGTCAATGTTGTGCTGAGATAGTTGGTTTAGGGTTTGTGATTCCCTATCTAGAATTGACTTGGCTGCACTTCTCTTTCTTTTGAGCTGCTTTGCTCTTGTGGACTTTTGTATTTTCTTGGGCTTCCTTCTCTGTCTTTATGCCCATGTGGGCTTTTGATTTTTACAGGCCTAGCCTCCTCTCAGGTAGGGCCTTGTAATTTGTTTGTGGCTTTGTGCCCTTGTACTCTCTCTCTCCCCCCCCCTTTTCTTTCCTTTGGTAATGAATTTATTTATTCATCCAAAAAAAAAGTCCCACCAAATCGACGGGACTATTGCACTGTTCATGGGAAAGGGGAAATGCAATGGCTCTTCTTCATCTTCTACTTCTTCCTCTCTCTCTCTCTTTGCGTACAACAAGCATAGTCTCAAGGAGCAGTTGATTATTATCCAACAATCATGGTTGTGAGCTTAGAAAATAAAGTAAGAAGCCATGTTTTTTTCATTACATGGTAAAATCATAAAACGGAAGAAAACTGAAACTAGATAAAGATAAATGGATTTTGAAAGAAAAAAAAAATGGTCTTAGAAAATCATAAAAAAGAATAGCAAAGATGCAAACAAAGTCCCACTGATTTGTTGGGGGGGTTGGTTTGTGGAAAATTGAGGGGAACTAGAGCACTTCAAGTTGCAGATTTTTTGGTGTCAGAGGTTACAGATTTCTTGGTCGAGCAAGAGGGGTTTTTCCAGTCCGACAATAGTAGACGACAGCATTTTGACCCGTTTTGTCTGCCTTCTCTGTGAATGTTGTGGGGCTTGGAGAAGAAAAGTGATCAAACCCAGTCTCTCCGCCCACTCTGTGAATCCAAGCTTCGATTCTCTCCATCATCTCTCTTCTTTGCTCCCTCTCTCCCCTCCCCCTCATCAAGCTTCAATTCTCTCCCTTGTCTCTATGCTTCGCTCCCAACAACTTCGATCCAAACTTTGATCCATTTGCTCTGTGGGTGTGGGTGTGTATGTGTGTTCTGCCCCTCTCTTCTCACTTTCCTCTCCAGAATATTCCTGGTAGAACCTATCCAAACGATGTGGGAATGAACAGTAACTCTCCCACGCTTTTTTTTTCCCCTTGTTGGTCACCCCACCAACACATAAATCCCACTTTAGCAACTCTCCCACCCCATAAACCCCTCTAAACAAACGGGGCCTTAAGCTTTAAAGGAATACGTCGATCACACAGCACTCCGAACCATGGTTCGAAAACTCATCTCGATCAGCCGTCTCGACCATGTCAAGATTCTCGAGATCTCGGCGAGATTGTGCATTTTTTTTTGGTTTGGTAATGATGTTTTGGTGGGCAGTTGACCATAGTTGGCTCCGAAACTTTAAGGGAAGCTTGTTTTAGGCTTAATAATCATAATTAAATTTAAAAAAAAAAAAAAAAAAAAAAAAACCTAATTTGGTGTTTTGGATTTGCACCCTTGGTTGGTAGTAAAGGCCGAACCCTTAATATAATATTGTCTGTTCTACACATTGTTTGAATCATAGTTGTTAGGGCGCTAGGCGATCCAAGGAGTTTGAGGTCCTCCCTAAGCGCTTAGGAGCTTAGACGATGCCTGGGTGACCTAAATCGTGTTCCAGTATTATTTATTTTTTATATCAGTTATATATGTGAAACAATCAAAACACACATTTGGTTTATATTTTCTTGGAATTGGTCATTTTCAGGTATACCTAGTCTCACATTTGGTTTATATAGTTCTTAGAAAACATGATGTTATCAATAAGTAATTAACCTGCTCTCGATTTAGAGAAATGTTCTTGCTCTCTAAGAAATTTGATTGATCAAATGATTTTATTTTTACATGAGACTTTTTGTATTAGGTAGAGCACAAAACCAGATTTCGAACAAATCCAAGATTGCTTAAATCTGATTTATATAGAAGGAGTTATGTTTCAGTCAAACCTTATTTGGTGTGCGCTGATGCTGTCAAAATCGCTCAGAATGAAAATATTTTTTTAGATAACACAACAAATGAATTTTTTACCGCTCTTTTGGTTTTTAGCAATGTTTTACCATATTAAGATTTATGGAATTTTTAGATTTGAGAAAAATCCTAGCATTAGAAAGTTGAAAATTCACCTACCGCCAAAAATCCAGTTTTTGTTCTTGAATTGGGAGGGTTGACTTTTTGTCCTTTTGGAATTTGATTTTTTAAAACTATTTTTATTGGATTCAAATAGGGTGGTATTTGTTTATTTATGAATAATATCTTAAGTAAATGAAACATTTACATAAATGATATTTGGTATAAATAAGTGCTAGAACCTGGTTCGATACCAATAAAATCAATGCAATGCGTCTTACAATAAGGCGGTAGCCGCCTAGGCACTTAGAAATCCACCTGGGCGCCGCCTAGGCGACTCCTTGACAACTATGGTTTGAATGATATGAGACATAATTGGCAAGTAAAACAAGTAAATTATGCAATAATGGATGAGGACACATAATATTGAATAATTATTTGAGAAATAGTTAAAAGACTTAACGTTTCTACTACAAACCACAAGATATGGTGAAGTGTTCACAATGCTTATTACATTGACACCCAACCCAAGTACAATGAATAACATAATGTTGGATAACCTAGAGGGGGGGTGAATAGGTTATCACTAGTGAAATACGAGTCTTTTTACAACTCTTTCGAACTTCCCTTCAAATTAAAACAAAGTAAATAAAATAAAGTACTCAAAGTAAAAAGGCACAAGATTTATAGTGGTTCGGCTAACCCAGCCTAAATCCACTCCTCTCAACCTTGAGAGAATTTGACTAGTCTCTTCCTTTCAATACAATAGGTGGAAGAACGCCTTTACAATCTTTTTACCAGGATAAAAGGATCCTAATATTTTGAGGATAAGAGAATCCCTTGCACACCTAAGTCCAGTCTAGGCTAATGCAAGATCACCTTGCTCATCTAGAGTTACCCAACTCAAGAGCAAGAAGTAAATACAATTACAAATGAAAAATGATAAGAATTACCTAGGCAAGAAGTGTGACATGCACTCCTTGTAAGTGAAGAATGATATGAAATGAGTGCATATGAACTTGACCTTCTTTAGAACATCTCTTAAGAATGAATGCTTGTAAAGGTCTTGAGTATTGAAGTCAACCTTGAATGATCTTGATGGAGAATACTAGACTTCAACATAATAGAGCTGTGAATGATTTTTCACCTCTCAATAAAGTGGTCTTTTGGACTGTAGTGAATAGTGAAAAAGGTCTGACACATTCACTATTTATAGAGCTCAATTAATGCTCTAAAAAACATGTGCAAGAATAGCTCTAACGGATCTATTTTTGTTCATCCGGTCGACCTGAAGACCTCATCCGGTCGACTTGAAGACCTCATCCGGTCGACCGGGAAATATAGCCGTTAGAGGCATGAGCTGGCCCATCCGGTCGATGTTCGGTTGACCGGCAGATCATCCGACACGATCCGGTCGACCGGGCAGACCTTTGGGTACGTACCAACAGAGGTACTGCCAGACTTGGTAGAAAATATCCTGAGATCTGGTCGACCGGCAGACTGTTCTCCCAATTTTTTGACAATCTGTCCGTTGGGGTTTCGTTCCATCCGTTTGCTAACCTATACCAAGGTCAAGAGAGGTTCTATAAAGACCTCCTAAGGTCTCTTACATGATGCAAATAATTTTTCATTATTTGAGTATGCAATGTGTTTCTGTGTGCACACGAGCATCTTCTTGGAAATCTTCAAGTGATCTATGCTTGAGCTTGAATTCTTCAAGAGGTATTTCATTCAAGTCTTGGTCTTGTTCTTCAATATCTTGTTTCTTTATGATTTGTATTCTTTTGATGCCCCTTTCTCTTCAAGTCTTGTCTTTCTTTAAAGCCACAACAATCCTGTCATCTTTAAGATCTTTTTAAGCTTATAAGCTTTCATCCCTATGTTTGTTATCATCAAAACATTCATGGAAGGAAATAAGTGTTTTCCCAACACATAAGTCATAGACACCTTTCTCCCCTAGTCTTCCATGTCTCAACTCTTAAGTCCCAACAATACAAAACTATGAGTACTAAGGCGGTCGAGATTCTCAAAATATTTGAAATTTCGGTCGAGTTATTCAAAATTGTGCATATTTTGTGTCTCGTATGTCATCTCGTCTCGAGAAGCTCTAGATTCTCGAGATATTCGAGATCTCGCTGAGTTTTTGAACTATGCTCCGGACGCACCTCTCCACTTCATTCAACAACAACAACAACAAAAAGTCAGCCTTATCTCAACTAAATGGGGTTAGCTACACGGATCCTTTATATTTAAAAAAAAAAAAATGAAAGTAAGAGGAAAGAGGACCATGCCACCTTCTTTAATTCTCTGTGAAACATCATCCTCTATGTCCCCCAGATATCCAAAATAGTCACTTTGCAGGATTATCTCTATTTCCTCAATTCGCACCATGTTGGTATCCATCATAGGGTGACTAAAAGTACACCTCATATACTCTGTCTTCATTCTACTAATTTTAAAGAAAAAATGAAACGAAATTGCAATGTCTATGTACTAAATTCTTCCAAAAATTAGATTTTTTTTTGGGAGGGGGGGGGGGAGACTATTACCTTCAAGCTCCAATCACGCAAACCCAAGTTGTAGAACGGTTGAATGAGTAGAACTGTAAAAGAATGCAAAAAAGTGGGAAGAAATCAAGTGATTTGGCAAAAAACTGCAAGTTTTTTTTGAAATCCCAAGGAGCAGTGTCAAAACCTGCAAAACAAGGAGGCGTTGGTCGAAATCTGTGAAATAAGATCAAAACTTGGACCAAACCAGTATCAACCTTTGGTTTCATTACTGTCGAAAACCGATACATCTTGGTCAAAACTTCAAGTTTCAACTGAAACTTAAAATTATGTTTGGAAGTTGGAACATATCGGGGTCACCTTGTCATAGTGCTGGATTTCTCTCCAGTTTGATTATTTACTTTACCTGTGGTTCTAGATCATGTGTGGATTCCCTATCCCTAGCCCTTAGGTGATTGGATAGCCGTTACTCAGTTATCCATGAATTTGTTTTTGAAATTTGTGTCCATCCCACAGAGTGGCAGCCACAAATCTAAACACTGGTCGAAACAATTGACACAAGCCCCATTAGGCCCAAGCTTAACCAAATGCCCATACAAAAGGTTTCTTTGGAAGGATTGAATAGGGAGTTAAGATCATAATAAGAGTGTGGAAGATGACTGCTCTTTTGATGGTTGCTTTAGTAATGGTTCTGTTGTTTTTCTGAAGGGGGATGTTGCAAAACCTGATTCAAATTTTAGTGTGACCACCATACGATTAAAAAAAGAAAAAAGAAAACCAGGAGAACTTGTAAGTAGAGAGATAGAAGGTCTAGGATCTCATGTAGTTTTTGTTTTTTCTTCTTCTGCATTTTCAGGTGTTATGTCATATGTTTGGGGACTTTGACGTAGAGTTTTTGTTGTGACAATTTGATTTTACATTCTTTGGTAATGTTAGGTTTTTCTGCTTCATTGGGTTTTTCTTTTCCCCCCTCCTTTTTTTTGGGGGGGGGGTAGTGGGGAGAGGGAGGGGGTTCTATGTGTGAAACCCGGTCAAATTTCCGAATAAATTTGAACTTTTGGAATATGTGTGATTTCAAGTTCTGGTTCAACTTTGCCTATACTAGCCTCTAAGTTGTGGGCCGTCTTGATTAAGAAATTCAGACCTATCTCATGACTCGTCTGTAAAGGCATTCCGATCACCCAACTACCGTGGCCTTAAATGAGTCTCGAGGTGTCTAGCGGAAGACAACACATAAGCGTGGCATGCTGGATTGATGGCCTGCGAAGCCTCTCTCTGTCTTAAGCCGAATCTCAGGTAAGAATCCCATTTTATATGTATATATGTTGTATTTTTAATTAATTAGTGTGTTAGGGGCATAATAGTAATTTTTACCTTGTGGGACCCTTGCGAGCTACATGTATGCAGTCTGTGGCTGGACAGGCTGCAGGACCTCTCCCTTAATTAAACTCAATGTAAGTATAATTTAAAATATATTTATATAACGTTTTGTTCGACCAACTAGGGTTAGAAGGGTATTTTAGTAAAATTGACCCCGTGGAACCCAGTTCCCCAGTGGGGAAAGTGGTTCCGGACAGTTACCCGTATCCGGATCATCCCTAATGTCGCATGACGTCGATCTGTAGCTGGAATAAGGTAATAAATACAAAAGAATCAATTTTAGAAATAATTTATAACCAAATGACCATTCTGCCCCTTAGTGGTTAAGTATCCTATATATATATATATAACTTCTCTTATACTATTTAGAAAACACATTACATGTTAGAGAAGCTGAAAAATTCGTTCCAGCTTGGAGAAGGAAGAAAGAAAAGGGAAAAGAGAAGAGAAGAAGAGAGAACAAGGACTGCTCTTGAAGGCCTACCTCCCAAAACCGAACCTGAACTTGAATCTCCATTAAAGTGCTTCCAAGACTGTTCGCCTCTAATTTTCGGTAAGCCCGAGAACCCTTCTTGTATCCTTCTCCTTCTCCTTTAAGTTTAGTTTATTTTTAGTCTAAATATACCTAAGATGGTTGGATTCCATTAAAGCTTCAAAGTTAAGCTTGAATAATTAGATTTTGTTGTGAGATTGGGCTGTTCTAACTATTTCCAGCCCAATCGGACCTGAAATTGAGTGTTAAACTCTAATCAAACCTTGATGTAAGCTATTACTTGTATAGTAAACCCTAACCTAGCTAATTTAGGTTTAATTGAAGAAATTCCTAAATTAACTAACTATTTATGAAATTGAACACCCAAAATAGATTGATTCACTTGAATTAATGTTAAAACTCCTAATTTGGGCCATACATGCAAAGATCCGCCAATTGAAGCAAAACCCCAAATTCGGACACGACGGATCTTGTTGCGAGGCGGGCGGTTGACGGCTCCCTGGAAGTCCCGGCTCCCCTATTTTTGTGCCCTTATGACCTATACCCCTTGGGACTTGACCTTGGACCATCCCGAACCTATGGCGTGGTGTTTGGTATGTTGTTTAGGGTAATTTCTCATTTTCTAGTCGGTTTGTTGGATTGTTGGTGGGTAACGACAGAATTCCTTACATAACTAATCTATAATATTTTTGTCTCATATTTAGGAAGCTTCTTGTGCTCGTTCTTGCCGCTTATTGGAGTTTATTCACGTAGGCTAGCTCTGACTACGAGGTAAGGGGATTTCGCCTTAATTTCTGCGTATTTATCACATTAATTTCAACTTTATCTTGAATGCCACGCTCATGCATCATTACCTCTATACCTGGAACATGTAGTTTTTTAGCTTTTATTTAATGCATTAGATCGCATGTAAAATAGGTTGCACAAAGACATACTTGCATTGCATTTGCATTGATTATTTATATGATGTGAATTTATGATGATGGAATTCGGTAATTTATAACTCGGATCATGCTTGCTCATCATGTTTAGACTAGACTGGCTAGGTTGATATTCATTACCCAGATCTGTGCCCCTTACCAATGGGGGAAAGGTGTTGGACAACCCGTGGCGAGACCGATGTGTTAGTTCCGGGATGCCATCTTCGTCCCATGTTAGCGGGTCCCTAATTCCAGTGGGAATAAACAGTGGGGTTGGTCGTTTGGGGTCTGTCGGGTCCGATGTGTTAGTTCCGGAAGCGGGTCCTCACCGTGGTAGAATGGTTTCGCTCGGGTGACCGAAGGGTTAGTTCAGGGACCGAGGTTAGCATCTACCACTAGTAGTAGTACTTATACCCATGAGACTTAGTATCTGTCTTAGGAACATGTTAGTTTAGCACATGCATCGTGGATTTATTGTGTTTGTATGCTTATACCCCTCTTACTGGGCTCGTTGAGAGCTCACCCTGTGGATATCCTTATTTTTCGGTGATTTAGTTACTTTTAATGTTGGATTTGGCGGCTGGAGTTTGAAGTGCACGATACCCGTGTGCATGTGATGATTGGGCAACCTCCTGATCTTGGCCTGATAGTCCAGGCTACCTCCCCACTCTTTTATGCTTTATAAATGCTGTATATAGTTATAGAATAGTTTGTTGTATACTTTTATTCTGTGCTACCTTTGAGAACTGTATTGTTGTATCACAAGCCTTATCATTTATATAAATGAAATATCATTTAGACTTCTCTTACTAATGATGTTATCTCTATTAATTAAATTGTTTCCGCTGCCTCTCGATTCTCTTGTATCGTGAGCAATGATTGTGAATAAGTCTGCGCTTGTGATCCTTAGGGATTGGTTGGATGTCGAGAGACATCCCGCCACACTTGGCCCTTAATAACCGGGCCGGGGTGTGACATTATGCTTCTATTTTTAATTTATTTTAGGCCTTCATATCAAACTAGAAGGTAAACTAGCTATCAATAATAATATTCAGTGTATCGTCTTAGCACCAATAAAATATGGTATGATCATGAGACACTGTTATTAGCCGTTGTTGGGAATAATTCGACATTGGAAAACTCTAAGACCTTGAATGACTTCATGTACAAGTTGGGCACCTCCACGTAATAGCTTAAGCTTTTGGGTTGGTATCAGAGCTATCAGGCTCACTACGTTAATGATACATCTATGTACGGTCGCCACAAAGAAGGGCCATATGTGCCATTTGTATTTCCATCCAAAAGCCAGAAACACATAAGGGAAAGTGTTGGTAGTAATCCCATTTTGGAAAACCATGGGACCTTGGATGACTTCATATACCACTTGGGACCCTCCACCTAATAGTTTAAGCTTTTTGGTTGGATTTCAACATTCACGATCATAACCCTTTTATTTATATATTGGATTATATGGCTAGAATCACAAGAATCTTGGAGTCTATTTTAGCAGGATCATACTATACAAAATGCATTTTTGTAGTGATACCTTACAATTAGTCATATATCACTGATCATGTTTCAGGTACGGTGAAAAAGGGTAACTCAGTTTTGAGTATTAGTCATGATCGCTCACATGTTGGTGACGGGAGTTTGGAGGAATGCAACTCGGCAATTTCTCATTTAAAAGAATCCAAGGCATCCTTTAATGTGGTTCATTTTCTCAACCCTATTAAAGTTCTTTCCCTTTTTAAAAGGATGGTGGATGAGGTAGATTTTCCTTGCTGATAAAGAATTTGCAAATTTGTAGCTACTAATATTATATATTTATGTTGTGAATTATTTGCATAGGCCTAACTTGACCATGCTTTGTTCTTGTTCATTAACTCTTGTGTGCTACAGGACTGTGAACTGCTTTACCTTTCAGATAGACCTGAGAAACTCATTGTAGAGGACATTGCAGTACCACCTATAGCTATTCGTCCTTCTGTTTTTATGGATGCTGGGGCGACAAGGTTGTGTTCGCATGGAATCATGCATTTTTAGTTCACTTTATGATCTTTTAGTGAAAAATTTCCTCTTTGTTGGTGGCATTCTTATCAATAAGAGTGTATGACGAAGATTCTGTTTTCCTTTCTTGCAGCAATGAAGATGATATAACTGTTAAATTAAGTATGACTATTAAAGTAAATGCTTCTCTACGACAGAGTTTACAAGGCGTAGGTCCAGGTCCATCATCCAAATGTTTGGTATGATAGAAGTGCCTTGGCTTGGACACTTTAACTTTTCCCTCATTTTTTTAGGGGGGTGGGGGTTGAATTTTGTTCCTTTGGGTTAACAAGGAGTATGACTTTAAATAGAGTCCAATGGCATAGCATGATTTTTTTTCTCTTTTTTGGTACTGAATTATTTATTTGTCCCCAAAATAATGAGGGAGTGTTTAATTTTGTAGCTTAATAATTATATTAGAACTCAAATCACCTCCTTTGTAATGATGGTGGTAATTGATATATGTTCTGACAACTATTTCTAATATCATTTTCTTTTGAGTCTCACTCATCCATTAGTTTGTACATTCTCTACCAGTGGCTTGATAATTAAGCCTTATCTCAACTACTTGGGTTAGCTACATGGATACTGTTCTACCATTCTACTCATCTTTCTTTCTCTTGCTCTTTTTCTTTTCTTCTTTGATTGATAAATTTTTTTCTTGATGGATCTTTGATTGCTGAAATTCATTCTGTTGCCTGTGAATAAAATTATGAAACGAGTTTGATTTTCCCCCTTTTCTTCTGATTCAATATACTAGAAAATAGAATTGCATTGATATAATGACAGCTATATAATGTGATAAAATTTTAGACTTCGGTCCACAAAATAAAGAAAGCAGCAAGTCTATATTCTTTAATTAAATATACATGAATGTATTGCCTAATGCTTTCTTATGGATATGTAAACTCTTCTGGGATGAAGATCCCTCCTTTAGGAATTCCTTGAATTAATCCATCCATGCATGATTCATTTTACAATGAATTCCATTTCTGAAGATGTAACTCCTGTCCTAGCCAAACAAAGATAATAAAGAATTAATGAAACTCCTGTCCTACAAAGTTCTAAATTAGTTTAGGTTCTCATTCTTCTATAGTCTGAATTTTGGTGCATGGGTATTCATGCTGGAATTTCTATTCAGGATTCCTGGGAGTTCCTCCAAGTTCACGTCGCACAATATATAAATAGTGATGTTCGTGGCGTTCCGTTAAATATGCAGCTTTCAAAGCCAATGCGTGGTTTTGTTCAACGTCTCAAGGGGAAGCAGGGACGTTTCCGAGGGAACCTATCTGGGAAGCGTGTTGAATATACTGGCAGAACTGTTATTTCGCCTGATCCCAACCTTAAAATTACAGAGGTATAGTGGGGCCTTACCTAGAAATTTTTTTTTTTTTGCCTCGCATAAATGATTCTGCATTGTGCTTTCTTCTTTCATTTTTTTTTGTAATTTTTTTCTCACCTCCCATCCAAAAGCATAAGGGAGGGGGGGGGGGAGAACCCTCTGTTAGGATTTGCCATCACCTAGTGGCTAGTACGACATTTCAATTATGACTAATAAAACATCCTTTGCTAGGCCCTAACAATAGGAAAGATGCATCTTTTTGAAATCTTTGACCTGCTTTTGTTTTACCAAGTACTGACCATATTGCTGATATTGATCTTCTTTTGGTGGTTTTAGGTGGCAATACCAATCTTAATGGCTCAGGTTTTAACTTATCCTGAACGAGTTTCCTGTCACAATATTGAGAAGTTGAGACAGCGTGTCCGCAATGGACCTCATAAGTACCCCGGGGCTAATCTAATTATATATCCTGACGGTGCCATGATGTTAGTAACTATTCTTTCCAATCATTTCCTCTCATTGGTAGCTCTGTTTTCATGTTAGGATAGTGGGATCACTTGAATTATTCTGCAGGCATTTGAGGTTTTCTGCCAGAAAACGTGCTGCTGATGAACTTAAATATGGTTATATAGTGGAACGCCATTTGGAAGATGGGGACATTGTTCTTTTTAACCGGCAACCAAGCTTGCACCGAATGTCTATCATGTCTCATAGGGTATTTTCTTAAATTTATGTTATATCTGTTAGATGATGTTTCTTTTTGTTTGGTCTTCATGTATTTTCTTCTGTGTTGCTCCATGTATGTAGGCTAGGGTGATGCCTTGGAGAACATTAAGATTCAATGAATCTGTCTGCAATCCGTACAATGCAGACTTTGATGGTGATGAAATGAATATGCATGTTCCTCAAACAGAGGAGGCTCGCACAGAGGCTCTTATGCTGATGGGGGTAAATTATGTTTATGCTCACTCTTTTGTAGATTTTACCTGTTTTTGCTTTTAATGAATATTTGATCTGTACTTTATGTTCTTTTTTGTTTCTTATAAAATACTATTGGGAATATGTATTGTGAACTAATGGTTTGGTAGATGCTTAGATATGTTCAGCACGGTGATTTGCAGGACTGTCTATAATTGACTTAGTTTTCTTTTAAATGATTAATATAGAAATTTTATCTAGCATGTATAGAATGCTAAACTAGGATAGGGTATTTTCTCGGCTACAGTAATGTGTTCCATTACACAATTATGTTATATTATATATACATGAATGTCGTCCTCCCACCAGATAGAACTCCAATCTCTCTGGATCTCAAATACTCAGTACCTTCGAGCGGAGCATTGTTTGCTTACAAATTCTATTTTGTGAACAGCTTGTTGAGGATTTGTCTATTATTCCTTTCAAAGCCTGAAGCAAAAATTCCATAAGATTTTACCCTTTGCTCAAATGGGCTTCCAGGCCAAGAAGTAAAATCTACCTTGGATGTCTAGGCATTGCCTGCTGGAGCCTGAAAAAGAATAAGATTAAACTACACTTATCCCTTGCTACTGCTCACTGTGCTAATGAGCAAGGATCTGCCTCTTGGACTCACTATTCTCTATGCTATCCTCTTGAACTTATCCTTTCCATGCTAATTCAGTATGCTGTAAGTTGTCATGATTTGCTCAACTCTCTGATCTATTGATCTTTGTTATTATTTTACATTTGCAAGCAACTTGTTTTGCACTTGAACACTCTCTCTTTGTCAATGCATCTATCATTGATTCTTTTTGGTTATATACTTTATAAATGTATTTTTGTGAAGATCTTTTCAGCCTCAGTTTCTTGTTTAATCAAAATCTTGAGTTTTAATATATCATTCTTCATGAGTATTAATTTAAAGGCGCTTTAATTATTTTTACTTATCTGATTTACTGTAGTCTTACTTTTTTGCAATTGGTGTGCTATTGTTGTACAGGTGCAGAATAACTTATGTACTCCAAAAAATGGAGAAATTTTGGTTGCCTCTACTCAGGATTTTCTAACATCATCTTTCCTCATTACAAGGAAAGACACCTTTTATGACCGAGCTGCCTTTTCACTTATGTGTTCATATATGGGGGATGCTATGGACCCTATTGATTTGCCAACACCAGCCCTAATTAAGGTGAGATAGATGGTTATTTTTTTTTGGGTTTAATTAATTATGGTGTTATTATCATGTGGAATGATTTTTTTTTTCCTTTTAATTTTTTGATAACATTGGGTTCAATCAACTCTGGTTCACTTCACATTCAGATTGAGTGTCCATTAATTCTCTCCAGTTCAGGCAAAATCCCCATGAGCTCGTGAGATGAGCTATCCGGCTACCTCCTTATCCACCATCGCCATTGCCACCCCCTCCATTCCCTCCACCACCATCACCAACCTTGCCACTATCCCTGTCCCCTCCATTCCCTCCACCACCATTACCAACCTTGACACTATCCCTGCCCCCTCCACCTCACCCACCACCTCCTCCGCCACCACTACCATCCCCGCTACCACTGCCTCCACCCCTTCCGCCAACCCTGCCGGACCAAAATCGTGGTCCTCGCTTTTCTCTCAGCAACCTCAATCCTCCTCTTCTGGATTACCCCTAGTCTATGTCAAACATTCTTGCGATATTGGCTCTTCCTACGCCCTCTGCCCAAACAATCTTCACTCCCCTGAAATTTCCAAATGGAAAGCCTGCTTGGTGGGACACTTCCTTGGTTCCAGGCCTGCTTTCAATATTGTCAATGTTTCCCTTTCCAAACAATGGTAAGCTCAAGGTTCTTTAGACATCTTTCTCTGGGACAATGGTGTGTTCGTTTTCAAGTTCTTCTCTGAGGATGTTAAAGCTCGAGCTCTCGACGGTGCCCCTTGGATGGTTTGATCTAAGCCCATTTTCCTCCGCCAATGGGACCCCTACATTCAGCTCCATAAGGTTGACCTCAGCTCTATTCCCCTGTGGATCTCCCTCCCTGGCCTCCCTCTGCAATATTGGAGTCAAGATTACCTCAGCCGAATAGGCTCCTTAATAGGCTTCCCGTTATACTCTGATGCTCACACTTTGAAGATGGACAGACTCTTGTTTGCTCGTATTTGCATTGATATCTTGGCTGACAACTCTCCTCCTCCTTCCATCTCCATCATGGAAGATGACGACTTCAGTTTTGAGCAACCAATGAAATATGACTGGCTCCCCCCTCATTGTTCACATTGTAAGATCTTTGGCCATCAGACGATTGCTTGCTCAGGTAATGCTCCTCCTTTTTCCGGCACCAGAGACATCTTCACTGCCCCTCCGGCAGGCTCATCTCCGCCTGGAGCCCTTAATGCTACATCACCTGGCCTAGCTCCTCTGCCGTCTCCCCGCCACTCCAGATCCCCTAGCCGTGGAAGATCTTCATCTTGCCGCCACACCAGTCTTCGTCGCCGCCGAGTGCCTCCCGCCTCTGATTCTCATCCAGAGGAGGAGAAGCCCTCGTCTCCTGATCTCGAGGCCCTCCTGGCCAACGAAGCTTCAATCGCGCTGCCAACGCCTGCCACTCTGGCTACACAACAACCCTGCAACCCTAATGGACTCGATGTGCTAATCTCATCGATGCCTACTGCAACCTCTGGAACGTCGCCCTCTTTGACGACAATGCCACCTTTTGGCTTTGATCAAGCCCCATTGCTGAATGACTTGCCTCGAGAAGGCCCTTATACTTTTTGTGGAAGCTCCTCTGAAGCATCTGCTCCCCCCGAAGAGTCGCAGAGCAAGGCCTTGTCGCTATCGGCTTCCCTTGCCTTTGCTGCGGTTGATGATTAGGTCTATGGCCTCAATTGCCATTCTCATGATAGGAGCTCCTCTCCTACGCGACGGTCTGGAAACCCTTTACCCCCCGTCTTCGGTCAACCTGTCGCCTACTACCTCCAGCTCTCAACCCCTCTCCCCCTTTAGCAGACGATCGCCATTTTTGTCTTTTCCCTACACTAAACTTCCCCTTATCCTACCTACTCCCTTGCTGTTTCCCAACCTTTCCCCTCTTATCGGCTCTTCCTCTATGAAGGGCCCCACCTTTGAACCCCCTCCCACGTGTCCTCTTAACCATGACTCACATACCCCCATTCAAACCCTTTGCTTGCCCACCTCCTTTCTGGCCCATGAACCTATCCCTACTTCCATTTCTCTTCAGGCCCACCCCATTGCCTCTGGGCCCATCCAACCCTCCCTTCAGGCCCATCCCCTTGCTTCTAGGCCCCTCCAACCCTCCTCTCTAGCCCAACCCGACCTACCTTCCACCCATTTTAAACAAATCCTTTTTTTTTACAACCTTCCCATCATCTCTCCCCCAGCCCATCTTTACAAAACCCATTACCCTAATCCCCCACCCCATCTCCTGCCCATCTTGTCCAAAATCTCTACCCTAACCCTCCCACCTCCCCTGACCCGATCCAACTCTGATTCCCTTCTTCATCACCTTCGGCTGCCCCTTCCCCTTCCCTCCCTGGCTCCCTCAATCCAACTCCTTCAAACTTATTCGTTAGATTTCCTTCCTCTCATCCTGGTTCGGTTTGGCCTTCCCCCCTTGTAAACCTTTTGTTCGCAGCCCGGTTATAGCCTATTCCCGCAGGAGGTACAGAAGTGTTCTACCCAAGAAATCCTTGCCCCTATCCATCTAGTTCCTCGTGTCGGCGGGTTTTATTTGGAATGTTAGGGGCCTCAATTCCTTGGCTAAACATCAGGATATTAGATCTCTTATCAAGTCCACTCACTTCACCTTCTGTGCCCTTCTTGAAACTCGTGTCCTCCAAGAAAACGCTTCTCGCATTGTTGCCTCCATAGCCCCCTCTTGGTCATTTCTTTCCAACTACAACCATGATCCTAATGGCCGTATCTGGATCCTTTGGGACCCCTCCAAAATTCATATTTCCATCTCCCACTCCTCCTCCCAGCTCCTTCATTTTCACCTCTCCCTCCCCAATTCCTCCTCCTCCTTCCTCTCTGTGGTCTATGCTTGCAATCAGGCGGTTGACCGTGTTCCCCTTTGGACTGACCTCTCTCTCCTTAAATCTTGGCTTGACTCTCTCCCTTGGGGAGTGGGCAGTGACTTCAATGTTTTCAGATCCCAATCTGAAAAACTTGGAGGTCGCCCCCATGACCTCCCCTCTATCAATGCCTTCAATGACTGCATTGAGGATCTCGGCCTCGATGATCTTCGCTGGTCAGGATCCCTCCTCACCTGGCACAACCGTAGAGTGGGCAACGACCGAATAGCTTGCAAGCTTGATCGGCCCTTTGTTAATGAATCTTGGCTCTCCTTCTTTCCTCGTTCCCATGCTAACTTCTTGCTTCAGGGTCTATTTGACCACTGCCCTTGTCACCTTCTTATCCAACCCTATTCTTACTTCGGTCCCAAGCCCTTCAAATTCTTCGATATGTGGACCTCCCATCACCTTTATCTCCCCACCATCCTTAAAGCCTGACGCTTCTCCGTCTCCTACCCCTCTCTCCCCCTAATTGCCTTTACCTGTAAGCTCCGCCACACCAAGTCTGCCCTCAAGAGTTGGAATCTCTCCACCTCGGGCAATATCTCATCTTGTGTCTCCTCCTACCAAGCGGATCTTGCCGCTGTCCAATCCTGGCTCCATCTAGACCCGCTCCACCCCGAGTTGGCTCTAGAAGAGAAGAAGCTTTCTGAGGAGCTCTCTTCCATAGCTCTCCAGGAAGAAAGCTTCTTGCATAAAAAATCCTGGATTAAGTGGCTTGAACTTGGAGACTCCAACTCGGCTTATTTCCACCGCTCCTTGCGAGTCAGGCAGAACTCCAATTCCATTACCTTGCTCGTTGTTCAGGATGGGACCCCCCTCTCTTTCGTCTATGACATCAAATCTGAGACTATATCCTTCTTCTCCTCCCTCTTCAACCCCCTCTTGCCCCTTCCTCGCCCCTTCCCCCCCATGTCATCAACAAGTTTGTCCCCTCCCATATGGCTGACCTCCTCTTGTCCATTCCCTCTGAAGATGAAATTTCCAAGGCCATTTTATCCCATAAATCCAACAAGGCTCCTGGGCTTGATGGTTTTAGTATGGGATTCTTCCTTAGCTGCTGAGACTTTATCAAAGGAGACCTCTTGAAAGCTGTTCGTAGCTTCTTCTTTAAACCCAGCCAAATCAATTAGATCAATCAAACCTTCCTCCATCTCATCCCTAAAACAGATGGAGCCTCCTCCCTGTCTGACGATAGACCTATCTCTCTCTATAATCTCCTCTACAAGTTCATTGCAAAAATCCTTGCTAATAGGATTCAGCTTGTCATCCCTTCTCTTGTCAGTTCCAATCAATCTGCCGTCATCTCTGGCAGGAGCATTTCGTATAATGTCATTCTTTGCTCGGAGATTGTGCGTGGTTTTGATCGTAAATCCCACTCGCCAGTGGCCTTCATGAAAATTTACCTCCATAAATATTTTGACTCCCTTCGATGGAATTTCATTTGCAATGTGCTTTCCCATATGGGCTTTCCCCCCGCTTTCATCCGCTGGATTTACCCTTGCATATCCACCCCTCCTTCTCTGTCCTAGTTAATGTTCCCCTGCAGTTTTCTTCCATGCCAAGGTTGCTCCCTCTCCCCCTTTCTCTTCTCACTGGCTCTGGAAGTCCTCTCCAGGAGTCTCCAATCCAAAACTGATCTCCATCTTATCTCCCCTATCCTCAAATGCAAGCACCTCAACCTCACTCACCTTGCTTTTGTTGACGATTTGATGATCTTCTCCAAAGCTTCCCCCTCTTCTATCTCGGCCATCATGTCATCCCTCCATCTCTTTGAGAATCTCTTTGGTCTTCGCATCAACCTCCTAAAATCCAAAATCTTTCTCGCTGGTATCTCTGAGTCTGATAGAGATACACTCCTGCGTCTGACTGGCTTCTCCCTTAGATCCCTTCCTATCAAATACTTGGGCCTTCCCCTCATCCCTACTCGGCTTTCCAGTCACCATTGCACTCCCATGCTCAACAATATCCACAAACGGCTCCAACTCTGGAAAGGCAAACTCCTCTCCTATGCTGGCAGGCTTGAATGCATCAGATCGGTTCTCCAATCTTCTTTTATCTATTGGTGTGGCATTTTTGGTATCCCTAAAGCTACCATCAAAGGCATGGAAAACCTTTTCTGTGCCTTCCTTTGGAAAGGGAAACAAGTCTCCAAATTCCTTCACCCAATCAGCTGGAAATCCATCTGCCTTCCCAAATCTGAAGGAGGCCTTAACATTCGCTGCATCCGTGATTCCAACACCATGGATATTCTAAAGCTCATTTGGAAAATCTCCTCTAGACATTACTCAATCTGGGTCAACTGGGTTACTCCCATCTTGTCAAAAAGGACTCCATCTGGACTGTCCCCATCAACTTCGACTCTTCTTGGATCTGGCACAAGATTCTTCTCCTCCGCCCCCTTGCCCTCACAGCCACCTCCATTGCTATTGTTGACGGATCAACCACTTCCCTTTGGCTTGACCCCTGGCACCCTCTGGGGATTCTCTACAATGTCCTTAGTGCCAGATCGATCTACTCCTCTGGCATCCCCAAATCCGCCCCCTCTCCCACATCATTTCCCTTGGCTCCTGGTCTCCTACATCCCCCCACATCCCTATCCTCTCTCAGATGTGGCCGTCCCTCCCCCCCAACTTCTGTAGATAAGGTTATTTGGCTCGCCTCCTCCAACGGTCTATTTTAGCTTTAGATCGGCTTGAAACTTAGTTCGCGACCACAACCCCCCTAACCCTTGGCTCAAACTAGTTTGGTTCAAAGGCCTCATCCGTCGCCATAGCTTCACGGTCTGGAGAACCCTTAGCCTTTGTCTCCCAACCTAGGCCTTCCTTCTCCACCGTAACATTCATGTCCCCCCCTCTTGCATCTTCTATTGGGATGGTTCTGAGGACACTGCTCACCTTTTCTTTGCTTGCCCATTCACATCCACCATCTAGAAAAAAGCCCTCATGTCCATTTCACCCTGTTGAAGGAGACCTTTGACCTTTGATAGAGAATGGCTCTGGATAGACATGACCTTCCAATGCTGCTCTCTCTGCGACACTATTGAGAAGCTTGTGTTTGGCTCCGCTGTGTACCACATTTGGATAGAGAGGAATCTTAGGAGATGGACATCCAACTCTCGGTCATTCGACTTGATTTGGAAAGCCATCTCCTTCGATGTTTCCTCCAAGCTCAGCTCCATCCATCATAGGTCCTTCTCGGATACCCCTAGGAACAAGCATATTGTTGCCTCCTGGGCCTTAGATAGCTCTCTCTTGCAGCCCCCTCCTCCCTTTTAGGATGGCTTGAGGCTTGCGCTTTTGTATCTCCCCCCCTCTCTTCCCTCTTCTCCCTGTATATTCTCCCCTTTTTTTCCTCCCCTGCCCTCTCCTGGGGTTTGGTAATATATTTATTCACCAAAATAAAAAACATTGGGTTCAATTTATTTTAATTTAAAAAAAAAAGAGTTTTATTCCTGATTAGGGCGAAAAATCGAATGAACAAACGGTGATGTGCTACTTCTAGAGTAGTGGTGGTGGGGGTGCTGTATATACATGGAGCTTGCCAAAATTATTCTTTATAAGGGAATACATTCGGAGCAGATTTCAATAGAGTCAGATTTTTCAAATAGCGTCATGGATTAAAGATGGGAAGAAGCTAGTCCAAAAACGTAAGATTAGATTAGCACCTTGGAACATTGGATCTTTAATAGGTAAGAGTCTAGAATTGATAGATTTTATGAGGAGAAGAAGGATTAACATAGCCTGTATTCAAGAGACTAGATGGAAGGGTAAAAAAGTTAAGGAGTTGGATGACTTTATACTTTGGTATATAGGGGATAAAAGTAATAGAAGTGAAGTGGGCATAGTAGTGGATAAAGATTTAAAGAAGGATGTGGTGGATGTTAAAAGATTCGGAGATAGGATTATATCCATCAAACTTGTAACGGAGAAAGAGGTTGTCAATATAATTAGCGCTTACGCACCTCATGTAGGATTGGGTGAAAGTATTAAGTTACAATTTTGGGAACACATGGATGGATAGTGCAAGGTTTTAGTCAAGGAGAAAATATTATTATAGGGGGTGATCTGAATGGACATGTTGGGAAAAAGCTTCGAGTCTATGAAGGTGTACATGGAGGATATGGTTTTAGAGAGAGGAATGAGGAGGGGTTCTCAGTTTTTTATTTTTCTATGGCTTATGAACTATCTATTGTAAACACTTACTTTGAAAGAGAGGAGCATTTAGTTACTTTCAAAAGTGAGCATCATAGTAGCCAAAGAGATTTCTTCCTAACTAGAAGGTCTGATAGATTTTATGTTAAGACTATAAGGTTATACCAGGGGAGAGTCTAATCACACAGGATAGATTAGTGGTCATGGATATGTGCCTCACTACACGGAATTGTAAGAAATGTGAGTTTTTTGCCCCTAGGATAAGGTGGTGGAGCGTAAAAGGAGATACTTTGAAATCATTTATTGATGAAATGGTCAAACAAGGAAAGTGGGACTTTAAGGTAGACACTAATACGATGCGGAATGAGATGACTACTT
Organism: Telopea speciosissima; assembly: GCF_018873765.1. Taxonomy (NCBI): domain Eukaryota; kingdom Viridiplantae; phylum Streptophyta; class Magnoliopsida; order Proteales; family Proteaceae; genus Telopea; species Telopea speciosissima. The sequence goes on from NC_057916.1 coordinate 11,826,113, forward strand.
GCATTAAGAAGGTTGCTAAAGATGTCATAGGCGAATTGAAAAGAAAACGTCTTTCCTCTAGAGAGACTAGGTGGTGGGATGATGAGGTTCAAAGCTTCAAGCAGCCATTAAGACTAAGAAAGCTAGTTTTAAGACATGGCAAAGGACTAAGGATGTAGAGGATCTACAAAGGTATAAATTTGCCAAAAATAAAGATAAGAAGATTGTGGGAAGAGCAAGGGCGAAGAAATATGAAGATCTTTATAACAATCTGAGCATAAAGGAAGGGGAAAAACTATCTATAAGATAGCTAAAGTTAGGGAAAGGAAGGGTAGAGATCTCGACCATGTTAGATGTATTAAAAGTGGAGATGGTAAAGTACTAAAAAGGGATGAAGACATTAGGAAGAGATGGGAAGGTTATTTCTGTAGCCTACTAAATGAAGACACTTTGAGTAATAGTGTTCTGAAAGACTGCATTACCTATCAAGACATCACATGTCGTAGGTATATACGAAAAGTTAGGGTGTTTGAAGTAAAAGATGCTTTAAGGAGGATGAAAGTAGGCAAAACACAAGGCCCAGATGAGCTCCCTATAGAAGTGTGGAAGAGCTTAGGAATCTATGGTTTGTCTTGGTAAACCAAGCTGTTTAATAAGATTATGAGCACAACGAAAACGTCAGATGAATGGAGAAGAAGCATTGTGGTCCCGATTTACAAAAATAAAGGTGATGTGCAGAGGTGCAATAATTATAGAGGCATAAAACTAATGTCATACTATGAAATTATGAGAGAGGGTTATTGAAACCCACCTCTGAGACAAGAAACTACTATTATGGAGTACCAATTTGGTTTTATGCTTGGAAGATCCACTACAAAAACTGTTTACTTAGGAGACTCATGGAAAGATTTAGAGATCGCAAGATGGATCTCCATATGGTCTTTATTGACCTAGAAAAAGCTTATGACAGTCCCTAGAGAGTTAATCTGGCAAGTACTAGAGAAGAGCAGTGTTTCAAGTAAATATGCGGACATAGTAAAGATATATATGATGATGCGGTGACAAGTGTAAGAACTATGGGTGGCCAAGGTAGTGAATTCCCAATTACAATTGGGTTACATCAAGGATCAGCTTTAAGCCCATATTTGTTTATGCTTATCGTGGATGATTTAACTAAAGACATTCAAGATGAGGTTCCTTGGTGTATATGCTTTTTGTTGATGATCTTGTTTTGGTGGATGAGACAAAAGCAGGGATTAATGCCAAGTAGGAGTTATGAAAATAAACCTTGGAATCAAAAGGTTTTAAGATAAGTAGAACAAAGACAGATTATATGGTGTGTAAGTTTGGTTACACTAGGATAGATAATGTGGTGTTGAAAATTGATGAGAAGGAGATTCTGCAAAGTGGTTATTTTAGGTATCTGGGCTCAATCATAAATAAAGAAGGTGATATAGAGGATGATGTTTCACAGAGAATTAAATATTAGGATGGATGAAGTGGAGAGGTGCGTCTGGAGTGTTGTGTGATCGGCATATTCTTTTAAAACTTAATGGAAAATTTTATTGGCAGTCATATGACCGGCTATGATGTATGGTGCAGAATGCTAGGCAATTAAGAAGCATCATATAAATAAACTTAGTGTAGTGGAGATGATGCCTTGCCCTACCTTGCGATCTATTACTACCAGCTCTCCTGCTTCTATTGCCGGGAATTTGATCGATAGGTAATCCGGATGAGGAAGAGTACTCGCTCGATCATGAACCAGATGATGTTTCACAGAGAATTAAATTGGGATGGATGAAGTGGAGAGGTGTGTCCGCAGTGTTGTGTGATCGGTGTATTCTTTTAAATCTTAATGGAAAATTTTATTGGACAGTCATATGACCGGCTATGATGTATGGTACAGAAAGCTGGGCAATTAAGAAGCATCATATAAATTAACTTAGTGTAGTGGAGATGACAATATTGAGATGGATGAGTGACAGAACTAGGGAGGATAAAGTAAGGAAATTATCATATTAGAGCTGATTTGGGAGTTGCTCTGATACATGATCATCTACGAGAAAGTCGTTTGCGGTGGCATGGCCATGTTCAACGGAGGCCTTTGGATGCTCTAGTACTTAAGAGTGATTTGATTCAAATTGAAGGAACTAAAAGAGTTAGAGGCAGACCTAAAATGACCTTAGGAGAAGTGGTGTGGAAAGACATGTATATCTTTGGCCTTTATCAAATATGACCTCGAATAGAGCTGATTGGGGGGCAAGGATCCATGTAGTCGACCCCATTTAGTTGGGATAAGGCTGAGTTGTTGTTGTTGTATTAAGGAAGGGAAGAAAAAAAATACCTGGTTCCTTCACCAATTTGGAACTTGTCATACAAGGGTGAATCATATATTTTGAGCGAGATCAGATGGATGGGGTCTTGTTTGTGGATCTGAAGGAGATGGAGGGGGCTGACCTTTATTTAAAACAAAAAGGGCGTAACCAGTGCACGAGGCTCTCGCCACTGCAGGGTCTGGGAAGGATCATAATGTATGCAGCCTTACCCTTGCTTCATGGAGAGGCTGACCTTTATAAGATTCTATATTAAGCAGATGTGATGTATTTATTTCATTTGGAAGTTGAAATTTTCTTGGCTTACCATTATTGATGGGGAACAAAGAGTCAATTTGTAAAGAAAATTCACTCTTGAAGATTAGAGAAGCAATGATGTATGAAAGGCGACCTGGCCCTAGCGAGATGGTTTTACTTTAGCATTTTACAGTAAGTGCTGGAACATGGTGAGAGGTGTTATTATGGAAGCCTTGAAAGAATTCCATGATTGAGCTAGTTTGGATGTTTGCTCAAGTACATTATTTATTTCTTCTATGCTGAAGTTGGAAGGGGTTGAAGATATAATAGACTACAGTCGTATTAGTCTCTGAACTCTGGTTTATGTAAGATTTTCTATAAATTATTGCTCTGCCATGTACAAAAGCCAATTTGACATTGTTGGCCTTATCATGGGGCCTTTATACATGGGAGGACAATCGTGGATGGGGTTTTTATCTCATCTGACTGCTTGCATCAGATTAGATAAGGTTAGAGTCGAGCTGATTTGGACTTGTAGAAAGCACATGCCCACATTTAGTGGTCTGTGTTGCATGAAGTTACGAAGGTTGTGGGGTTCGGGCCAAAATGGAGGAAGTGGGTGGGGGTGGTTTTTCTATATTCTCTATTCTTATTTGTGTACTTCTAGATGGCCTTTATGGTACAGAGATCACATGGGGGAATTCTCTCTCTCTCTCTCTCTCTCTCTCTCTAATGGGGGACAGAATAGGGGAGGGGAAATCTGAGAAGAAATCAGAGGGGGGGGGGGGGAAGAAGAAGGAGCGAGAAGAAGAAAAAAGGGGGGGGGGTTGGGTGTGCACACGCACAAACTCACTTTTTTTCAATTCTTTCTTTCATAATCTCAATACGTTGGTTACACATCCATTTATAAAACCCAAAAAAAATAAAGACTTCTAATTACTTACTAAAACCAGGCTAACTAAAATAGAAACCCAATTAAACTCAAATTGGAAATTTTCCTTTACCTTAAAATAAAAGATTACATAATACTTTCCCAAATAAAATAAACTTCCTAAAATCCTACTAGATCCAAACACTCAAACTGGACCCGGTTCAACTAGGTTTGGGTTGGTCCAAGGTAGTACACCAGTTGGGTCGGCCTGGTCCAAGATTGTCCTGCATCGCTCTCTTTTCCTATTTCTATATGTTGAGAAAATCGGCAATATGCAGAATCTTTGGTGGAATAACTTGGATCCCATTAGGGGAGTTCTGTTGAAGGAGGGTTCTCGAATGGTGTTCCACTTGAAGTATGCTAACAATATGCTACTTATTGGATCCAAATGTTGATCGAATGTTGTAATTTGTGGCTATTCTTGGAAATTTTGAATCAGTTTCTAGGTTGAGAGTTGAGAGTGAACCTTACAAAGAGCATTATTGTTTGGGTGCCCAAGACTGACCTGTGCTTCCGCTTTGGTGCCAGGTTTAGCTGGTTCCCATTGACTATTAGAGAGTCCTTATTGGAACAAAGCCTCATTGTTTGAGGTTTTGACTATTTGGAATCCACAATTGGAAAGTTGTAAGGAAGATTGTTAGGTGCTCGGGTTGGAAGAGGAAGTAACCTACAGTTGGATGCACCTTATGTCAATACTTGTTGATTTCATATATTATTTTTCTAATCTTGGACTGAGTAATGATTTTGTATTTCTAATCTTTGTGTGTGTGTGTGTATGTGTATATATAGTTCCACTCTTTTGATTAACTCTGGTGTCATTCCCCACTTCTGTTTGTACTATTTATTTTTTACGTTTATCCATAGTTTGGGCAGATTTCTTCCTGAATGTTATTCTTATGAATACGAGAAGCTTGATCTGTTTGGCACTGGCTGATTATGGTGCAATTTATTTATTTTGCAGCCAATAGAGCTTTGGACCGGGAAACAATTATTTAGTGTTCTAGTACGTCCTCATGCACATATGAAGGTTTATCTGAATCTCACTGTTTTGGAGAAAACATATAGTAAATCGGGAGAAACAATGTGTCCAAATGACGGGTTTGTCTATTTTCGCAATAGTGAACTTATTTCTGGGCAACTTGGAAAGGCAACTCTAGGTCTGCTTTTTGTGCTACTACTGAAATAACTGTCTTAAAGTTTTTATCAATTTTAAATAAATAGCCGAACTGCAATATTGCTTATTTCCAGCTGACTGATAGTAGATCCCTTAATCCAATTTGGTGGAAACTGTAGGATTTGTCAAGTGCATCGCTTGATAGTGTCTATTACTAATGAGATCACCATATTTTATTTCTTTTTTTTAATGTGATGTAAAATATAATTTTTTTGTGTAGTTTGAAAAATCATCAAAAAATTGAAGTTCTAGGTGAATGGTTATGTTTAAATGTCTTGTATCAATAGTAGTTTACTGTAGTAGTTCTGTTGTGGTTTGCATACACGAAGTTTGATTAGCATGGCACCCAAAACTGGAGAGCATCCCGACCAATACTGGTAAATTATTTTTAGATTGCTTGTAACAAGAGTTGTTGATATGAATAACTTATGATGTTCTGTGCGACTTTGTTTCCATACGCTTGAAAAATTGGTTGCATGAGAATGGAATTAGATGCTCTTTGGTATGTCTGATATATTGTATATCCTGCAAATGTGGTCAAGGTTCGACAAGTCGGTTTCAACCATGCTTTTGACCTTGGTCAAAACCGAAATATTTTGGGTCTCAACTGAAAACTGGTCGAAACCGGTTTTGTTTGACCATTTTGGTGGTCAAATAGCCGTATTTTGGCCCAAAACTTTAGGGAAACCCTTATTAAGCATCTCTAAACATGATGGAACCTTTAGATTGTTAAAAAATGCACCAAAAATGTTAGTTCGGTTTTTTACCCTAGGTTAGTGGTGTATGACATACTTTGCTGTATACTTTCTCAAATATAGGCATGTAGCCTATGCTACACATAATTTAGTACTATAACACATAAAACTCAATGAAAACAACTAAAATATGTATTACTGTTGAAAATGAGAAATATGGCATGTGTCTAAACGACCACAGCCCCTCTTTATAATAATATGAAGAACATTCTAGAATAGGTACAAGGACAGAAATACCCTTATGACAAAACTACCCTTGAACCCATATTACAAAACTCCCCCTCAAGTTGGTGCATAGATGTCAAATATGCCCTACTTGCTAACAATAGAACTAAAACATTTACTATTAATTCCCTTAGTGAGAATGTCAGCTAGCTGATCACTGGACTGAATAAAAGGGACACAAACGACTCCTTGTTCTAACTTCTCCCTAATGAAGTGGCAGTCGATCTGCACATGCTTGGTTCGATCATGTTGAACTGGATTATGTACAGTACTTATTGCGGATTTGCTGCCGCAATAAAGTCGCATAGGCAGTTCAACACCCACAGATAAATCTTGGAGAAGTCCTCTAAGCCACAGAAGTTCACATATCGCATGGGCCATTGCCCGAAATTCAGCTTCAACACTAGACCTGGCAACTACCGCCTGCTTCTTGCTATGCCAAGTAACTAGATTGCCTCCAACAAAAGTACAATAGCCAGAGGTAGATCTCTAGTCATCTAACATCCTGCCCAATCAGCATTAGTGAATGCCTCACCTGTAAATGGTTCTGAGGAGAAAAGATTATGCCTTTTCTAGGGGAGGACTTCAAGTACCTCAAGATCCTGTAAGCAGCCTCCAGATGAGTAGAATGGGGGTCATGCATGTATTGGCTGAATATACTCACAACAAATGCTATGTCAGGCCCGGTGTGAGATATAAATAAATAAGTCGACCAACCAGTCTCTGATAGCTGCCCCTATCCACAGGTTCTCCATCCTTACTCTTCAAATGGTATTAGGTTCTAATGGTGTATCAGCAGGCTTACAACCCAACATGCCAATGTTAGTCAAGAGGTCCAGAGTATAATTTCTCTGAGAGAGTGAGATACCTCGAGTGGAGTGGGCAACTTCTATTCCCAGAAAGTATTGAAGCTTCCCAAGGTCTTTTATTTCTAATTCTGTCCCCAAATTGGTTTTTAGTTTACCTATTTCACTACTATCACTCCCCGTGATGACAATGTCATCCACGTAGACAATCAAAACAGTAATGTGCCGGCCATTCTTCTTGATAAACAAAGTATGGTTAGCATTGCTCTGTTTATACCCAATAGACACCATTGCTTTATGAAACCTACCAAACCATGCTCAAGGGGACTGTTTCAGACTATATAGAGCTCTCTTTAAACGACACACCTTTCCTTGTGTTTCAGAGGCAACAAATCCAAGATGGATTTCCATATAAACTTCTTCTTCAAGTTCCCCGTGGAGGAATGCATTCTTTACATCAAGTTGTTGGAGATCCCATCCTTGGTTAACAGCACAGGAAATGAGTACCTGATAGTGTTCATCTTGGAAACTGGGGCAAACGTTTCTTGATAATCAATTCCATAAGTCTTGGTAAAACCTCTAGCCACTAGCCGTGCCTTGTATCTTTCTATAGATCCATCGGCCTTCTACTTTACAGCAAAAACCCATTTACAGCCAACGGGTTTCTTTACTGGAGGAAGCGGCATCAAATCCCAAGTATCATTCTTGGGCAGCCTTGTGCGTGGCAGTGCAGCCATGCTGGGCAGCCTTGTGTGAGGCAGTCAGCCATGCTGGGCAGCCTTGTGCGATGTAGTGAGGGTACTCATCTCTTCATTCATTGCTTCTTCCACCTCAAATTTGCTAGAACCTCCTACCAAGTGTTTGGAATAGAAACAGAGGACAAGAAGGAAACAAAAGCTTGGAAAGAAGTAAAAAGAGACTGATATGAAACAAAATTAGAAATGAGATGTTTTGTACAGGTTCTCTGAGGTTCACGAATAGCAATAGGTAAGTCAAGAGTAAGATCGAGAATAGACTTACCAGGAGGACGACTTGGAACAGGTAATGCCGATTGTGTGGGGGTAGTGGTGGTGGTTCCTTTATGCTATGTTCCTCGAGAGAACGTCTTCAAGGTACTAGGCTGCTCCCCCCTGAATCGAAGGCTTCTCTTGCATTGCCTGCTCTTGCTCTACTCCAGTTATACCATCCTCAAGTTCTATAGATGTATCTTCAACTGTAGGCACAAAAACTTCCACCATTGGCTCAATGAGAGGAGGGACCTCTTCACTTACAAACTGCCCATGAAGAGGTCCTTGTGGAGAAAAATAAGCGTCAGATTTCCGAAAAACTACATCCATGGTGACTAATAATTTTTGGGTAGGTGGATGATAGCACCTATACCCTTCTAAGTGGCTGAGTAACCCAAGAAAATGCAGCGAAGGCCCTTGGGATCAAATTTCCCACTAACATGGTGATTTCTAGTAAAAACAACACATCCAAACACCTTTGGGGGCATAACAAAGGAGGACGATCCCAATAAGACTTCAAGAGGACAGCGGTAGGAAAGAACGTGGGATGGCACCCAGTTAATCAGGTATGCAGTAGAAAGGACTGCATCACCCCAAAACCGAGGAGGGACTGCCATGATGAACATAAGGGATCGAGCGACTTCCAAGAGATGCCGGTTCTTCCTTTTCGCGACACCATTCTGTGCTGGAGTTTCTACACAAGACGTTTGATGTATTATTCCATGGGTGGCTTGATAAGTCTGAAATGTGCTGTCCATATACTCTTTCCCATTATCTGTCCTCAAAATCTTCACCTTGCCATCAAACCGAGTCTGAACCATTTTATGAAATGGCTGGAAACAAGATGGGACATCACTCATCTGATGCATAAGAGAAACCAATGTAGTACGACTAAAAGCAATCGATAAAAGTAACAAACCAGCGAAAACCAGATTTAGAGAAACAACAGGCAGGGCGCCAGGGCCCCTTACATCAGAATGAATCAAACGAAAAGGTATTACACTTCTATTAGCAGAAATTGGATAAATTGCTCTAGTCTGTTTTGCAAAAATGCAAGCATCACACGAGAAGTTTTTTTTTTGGGTGAATAAATAAATTCATTACCAAAGAGTGAAAAAAACACAGCAGCTCCCTAGGGAGCAAAGAGGAACAAAAGAGAAGAGCCGAATCCTTAAGAGGAGGAGGATCAGAGGGAGGTTGAGGAGAGACCCCAGGAGGCAACAATAAGCCTGTTCCTTGGGTGTCATTACAAGAAGAGGGGGGGCCGAAGAAAGCCTAGCTTTTATCTCGAAGGAAATGGCGTCCCAAATCTGCTGATGAGTTTGCGATTTGGAGGTCCATTTCCTTAGGTTATGCTCCATCTAGATGTGATTGATCGTAGCACAAAGAACTAACTTTCCAACAGTGTCACAAATAGAGAAACCCGCAAAAGTCATGTCAATCCAAAGCCACTCTTTACTGAAGGATAGAATTCTTCGAGTTGAAGGCCAACATTTAGCTAGAGCTCCCTTCCAGATAGCTGAAGAGAAAGGACACGCGAAGAAAAGATGCTCAGTGTCTTCAGCATTGTTCTAACAAAGGCAGCATGAAGGAGGGGCATTAATTTGATGATGACGGAGGAAGGACTGCGTTGGAAGGCAGCTGGAGAGTGCTCTCCAGGCGGTGAAGCAATGACGGGGGATGTGATGCTTGAACCATAGAAGATTTCTCCAGGGAGCTCGGGGGCTTTTGGAGCGGATGTGATCCCAGGCAGCTTTAGCACTAAAGCAACCGGAGGAAGAATGAACCCAAAGAACAGAATCACCTCTCCCTGGAAGTAGATGAGCCATCGCCAATGCGGGAGCAGATAGATCCTTGAACTAGGGAGCGAGCAGCTAAGATCTTACGCCAGACCCAGGAAACATCGGAGGACAGAGAAACAGTCCAGAAGGAATCATGCTATAGGTGCCTCAAGTAGATCTAGTCAACCCAAATACTTCTTTTTTCAGAGACAATCTTATAGATCAGCTTGATAGTTCCAGCTAAGTTTACCTCCTTTCGAATACCCAAGCCATCCTCTTTTTTTGGCCGACAGATTGAAGCCCAACTAATTGGATGAAGGAATTTTGGCGAATCCATGCCCTTCCAAAGAAAAGAGGCCATTAGGGATTCCAAGGCTTTGACAGTAGAGTGAGGTAATCCATAGATGCTGGACCAAAAAATATAAGAGGATTCCAACACAGATTTGATGAGAACTAGGCGACCCGCATAAGAGAGAAGCTTTCCTTTCCAGAGCTGAAGGCGCTTCCTGATGAGATCCAACATAGGGGTGCAGTGATGCGGAGATAGCGTACCAGGAATCAGAGGAAGACCCAAATATTTGACAGGGAGCTGGCCAACAGTAAAACCCACTTTCTCAATTAGAGCTTCTCTTTCCAAATCAGAAACCCCAGTAAGGAAGAGAAGAGACTTTGATGGATTTATGCATAGACCCGAGATCAGTTGGAAGCGCTGCAAAGAAGACATAATGGTTTCAAATGAGCTGATGGAAGCTTTGGAGAAGATCATTAGGTCGTCCACAAAAGCTAATTGGGAGAGCTTGAGAGCTTTGCACTTTGGAATGGGAGAAATGAGGTTCTGATCCATGCAAGTTTGGATATCCCTAGATAGAACTTCCAAAGCCAAAGTGAAGATGTAGGGAGAAAGAGGGCATCCTTGTCTGATTCCCATAGAAGTTGAGAAGTAGGCTGCCGGACTACCATTTACTAGAACAAAGAGCCTTGTAGAGGAGATGCAAGCATGAATCCAGTTGACAAAAGCCGGAGGGAGTCCCATCTTGGTCATCACATTGATGATAAAATCCCATCTAATGGAGTCAAAGGCCTTGTGAATATCAATCTTCATAAGAGCAGTAGGGGAATGACTAGATCTAGCAAAGCCTCTAACAATCTCATTGCAAAGAAGGATGCTGGTAGAGATGTTCCTGCCGGGGATGAAGGCTGACTGGTTATCACTAACAAGCAATTCCACAACACTCTTGAGTCTGGAGGCAAGGATTTTGGCAATGAACTTGTAGATCAGATTGCAGAGAGCAATGGGCCTGAAGTCTGTCATAACAGAAGCACCTTCTTTTTTGGGGATAAGACATAAGAAAGTGTGGTTGACTCCTTTGATCTGAGCGGGGTTGAAGAAGAAGCTCCGAACAGCCTTGATAAGATCATGCTTAACAATGTCCCAGGCTGCTAAAAAGAACCCCATATTAAACCCATCCGGATCCGGGGCCCCATCCACTTTGAGAGATCGAATAGCAGTCTCAATTTCACCTTCATCAGGGATAGCCCTAAGAGAGGGGAGCAGCTCATTTGGGATGAATTTGTTGAGCAGGTTGTTTGGGAGAGGCCCAAGATCATCCAAAGAACCATTGAAGATTTCCTTGAAGTACTTCACAGCCGTGTCTTTGATATCTTTGACTCTAGTAATAGAAGAACCATCAGGAGCCCTTAGCATGAGAATAGAGTTTGCATTTATCCTTGCCTTCAAAGATCGGTGAAAGTAAGCTGAATTTGAGTCCCCTAATTCCAGCCATTTAATCCTAGACTTTTGGTTGAAAAAGTATTCTTCTTGAGAGAGAAGCGAGGAAAGCTCAATGGAGACTTCTTTTTCTTCTTCAGCCAAGGCAACGTTTAGGATATCAGATTGGAGCTGCAGCTGGATAGAGGAGGGCTTGCCTGGGCATAACAAAACCTGCTGACCAATGTTACCAAAGGTGGTCGAATTCCAACTTTTGAGAGCATCCTTTACATTTCTAAGCTTCCTGGCAAAAGCAATAAGGGAGGAGGAAAAAGCATTTACAGGCTTATCCCAAGCATTTTGAATAGTAGGCAAAAAAGTTGGGTGAGAAACCCACATGTTGAAAAACTTGAAAGGCTTCGGGCCAAAGGAGATGCAAGGTTGGATGGCGAGGGTGATAGGGCTGTGATCAGAGAAGCCAGGCATGTCAGAGGTGGCAAGAGATGAAGGAAAGGCTGAAAGCCATTCTTCATTAACCAGCAAAGCCATTCTTCATTAACCAGCATTCTATCCAACTTACAAGTGATACGAGCACTGCCTGTTCTTTTGTTGTTCCAAGTATAGATTGAACCAGTCCATCTTAGATCATTGACCCCTATGTCTTCAATGCACTCATTGAAACAGTTGATTGCTTCCATGTCTAAATGATCTCCCCCCAGTTTTTCATGGCTGTACCTTATAACATTAAAATCACCACCAAGGCCCCAAAGAGCATTTCCAATCTGATTTGCAATGGAACGAATATCAGTCCAAAGAGACAGCCTATGAGAGGGGGCAGTTTGAGGCATAGACCACAGTGAGAAGGAAACTTGAATGGCTAATGATATCAAGGAAGTTAAGATGCAAGAATTGAGAGGAAGAGGAGATGAGAGAGATGTTGTATTTGCAGGGGTCCCATAAAAACCAAATTCTGCCATTAGCATGGTGTTGGTAATTTGAGAGAAGAGACCAGCCCGGAGCAATGGAGGCTGAGATTCTAGAGGAGTTGGGCTCCTTTATATGAGTTTCAAGGAGGAAGCAAAAGCTTGCATGATCAAGCTTGATTTTGCATTACAACTGTTAACTAAAGCGGGAAATAACCTGGATAAAACTCTAAGAGGAGGGTGGCCTAAACGACGATGCCGCCGATGTAGTTCGGCCAAGGTTGAAGCAGATGAAGCCGGATGAGAAACCAAACCAGATGGGACTGATGAAGGGCTATCCAGCATGTGGAGACCACCAACCACCTTCCCACTACTAATCGTACGACTTGTGTTCAATTCTTGGACAACACAATGAGTAGGAAAAAAGGTTACGGTACACTGCAGATCATGGGTCAAGCTACTAATGGACAATAAATTGGTAGAAAATTTAGGCACATGTAACACAGAGGCAAGAGAAAGAGAAGGTGTGCATTTAGTGGTACCCTTCCCAAAAAGAGAGCATATAGAACCATCTACAACACAGACTTTACTATTACCAGATAATGGAAAATATTGAATAAACTGAGAAGAGGAACCTGTCGTATGGTCAGTGGCTCCCGAGCCAATGATCCAAGAAGTTGACATGACCGAGGCACATTGGCCACCGAAAGTAATACCTGACAAAGTAGAATTGGATGGAGTAGGAGTTCCTGGAAAAGAGAGAGCAGAGGCTGCAGAAGGCGCTGATGAAGCAGTGGTGTCCAGCCGGTTCATGAGATGGCGAAGGTGTTGAAATTCCTCTGAGAAAGGGGCTGATCAGATGTGGTGTCCTCAGATGAAGTCTGATTATCCTTGGGTGTAGAAGGATGACTCTGTCCTCGTCCCCAGGTATCAGTGGGACGTCCATGTAACTTCCAGCATTTGTTTTTGGTATGACGTTCTTTCCCACAAAAATCACATTTAACAAGAGTGGAACGATCACCAGTATTATGAGGACCCCCACGAGATGTCTGTGTGGACTGGTGAAGAGGGCAGAACGTTCCTGGGTAGCTGGATGAACCATAGCAGTGCGGTGGCTTTCTTCGGACTGCACAATAGCGTACGCCTGTTCAAGAGTTGGGAAAGGATCACGATTGAAGACATGAGCCCGAATCTGATCATTCTCCATATTTAGTCCGACAAGAAAATCAAAGACTCGAAGACCACCTTCCCACTTCTTGAAGGCAGTTGCATCAACATCACAAACAAAAGTAAAGGGACCAAAAAAGTTCAGCTGTTGCCACATGCCACACAACTTAGAATAATATTGGGAGAGAGATAGTTCTTGCTGCTTCATAGCAGGTATTTTCTGGCGAAGCTCATAGCACTGTGGAGCATTCCCAACCTGGGAATTAGTGTCCTTCGCTGTCTTCCAAATCTTGGTGGCTGTATCTAGAAGAAGATAGCCACCAACAATGTCAGGATCCATGGAGTTGATAAGATATGACATCACAAGGAAGTTTGATGTCATCCATTTATCTTGCACAGGACCAATATCAATAGGTATAGTAGAGGTTCCGGTGATGTAACCAGAAAGACCATGGGAATCAATAGGCAAAAAACAGGATCTCGACCACATGAGATAATTGCTCCCATTCAGTTTAATGGGGCTGGCAGGGAACGGAAGGAAGCCACACTGATTTGCTCCTTTGTGTCCAGTTGAGGCGGTGGAGATATCTGAATCAGCCATAGTTGCTGGTTGGAGAGAAACTAAACCAACAGATAAATATTTGGAAAGGACCCTGACTGAAATCATCAACAAATCCCAAAAATAAGACGGGATTTAGATAATAATCAGCGACCCTTTGGTGGGAGATAACTCACCACCAAGGGTGAAAAGAGAGAGGCAGGGGGGTGGAGAGAAGTCGTGAGAGGTGAGGGAAAAAGGCAACTCGAGATGGAGTCGCGAGAGGGAGAAGAAGGTGCCAGAGGTGAGGCGAGGTGAGAAGGAGGGGAAGCCTCTAGCGAGGTCTGGAGGAGGTGGCGGTGGTGCTTAGTGAAACTGAAAGAGAGAGAGAGAAGGTGGAGAATGGTCGCGGTGATTAGTGATGGAGCTGTAGGCGCAGAAACCTAAAAGAGAGAAAAGAAAAAAACTTCTAGGGCTTCGTTGTGATTGGCATTAGGGTTAGGATCCCTATGTGGATCCCCGCTCTGATACCATGTTGAGAATGGAAAATTGGCTTGTGTGTAGTCGATCACAGGCTCTCTTTATTTATAAAAATATGAGGAACATTCTAGAATAGGTACATGGACAGAAATACCCTTATGACAAAACTACTCTTGAACCCATATTACAACAATTACAAATGAAGAAAAATCATTTAATATTATTAAATGTCTAAGTGTTACAACTTATAAGTACATGTACAAGTGTACAAGTGTACAAGTGTCACAACCATAAGTGTACAATCGTCAACCAAGGTGAAACTCAAAAACGCCTACGAAGCCGTTCCTCCAACTCTATGTTAGTACCACATTCTGGGCGGGCTTGAAAGATGAGGAGGTTTACTGCCACCTACGAAACTTTCCTCCGGCTCTATCACAAAAGAAGGCCATGTCATGCTATGTCTAAAGAAACATTTAAAGTCCATCACAACAATCTGATTGGATTCATCATCAACATACTCTAGGTACCCCAACATTAGATATAGATCACCAGGTTGGGAAGACGATGCAAATGTGGATCCCACTGTAGGAGCCTGATAGGTCTCATCATCAACATACTTAGGTATCTATTTTTTTCAATTTTTTGTGTAAAGAAAATTAAAATTTAAACCAGAAAATATAGAAAATAATTTAAAAACAGAAAATTAAATCAGACTCTGTTAAGTCGTAGACCAGCCTACAATATCTAACATGTTAAAAATTAGAGCTCAACCACTAAATATTTACCCTACTTTTTGAAAAAAAATTCTTTTAGGGCCTGTTTGTTTGCAGGATAAAAAGGGGTGGGAAAGGTAAAATATGGACCCCACATTTAGTGGAATTACACGACAGAAAAGGAAAGGAAAGGGAAGAAGGGAAAAAGTGAAAATATGGACCCCACAAAAAGGATGTACCCAATGCACGAGGCTCCTGCCACTGCGGGGTCTGGGTAGGGTCATAATGTATGCAGCCTTTCCCCTGCTTTTGCAGAGAGGCTGTTGCCAGACTCGAACCCGTGACCACTTGGTCACAATGGAGCAACCTTTACCGTTACACCAAGGCCCGCCCTCTGTGGACCCCACATTAATTAAAATAACCAATTTCCAGCATCTCTTTCCTTTTATTCTTCCTAGGGAACTGACAAATTCCTTTTCTTCCTCGCAGAGAACCGACGAAACTAGGGGTAGCTCTTCTTGCAACACCAATCCTCAATCCCGCCATTGCTCTACCCTTCTGCCCCATCCACCGCCGCTGAAACATGGATAGACAAGTGCCAATTCCGAATCTGATTATCAAGAAAAAGTATTGAAACATTGGGGTTGCCGATTCCGATTCTGATTATCAATACAGAATTTTGAAAACGTTGGGTTTGGGTTGCAAAAAGGAAAATATTATGACTTAAATAATGTTGTGATGTTGTGTCGCCCACTCATCCAGATTCCAAACTCCAAACATGATTGATTGAAGGTTGATTCAGGCTTGGCTGGCCGATAAACATTGAATCCAGAAAACAGAGGATGTGAGCTCTGTTTTCAAACGGTAAAACCCATATACATGCTACTCAGTTATTATGCTAGGGAGATAGATAGATTGAGAGATGGCTGATTGCAGACCGAAGGGGCAACTTCAGTTTCCATGGCTTCTTTGCAGCTATTTGGAGATCACTCCGCCGATACTGCTAACTCACACCGAGTTGCTTCTTCAGCACCAAGCAACTTGCTCAGTTAAATTGAATGTGCCTCAGAAGCGTCTTCTTGTTATCCTTAGCTGGTACTGAAATCCCACATTGCTGCTGAGACGTTGCCTTTGTCGATGCTCTACTGTATAGAGCCAAGCACTTTCCCCTCTTTCTTGTCAGACTCCCACCAAAAATGGTAGGACTTTTGAGAAGAATGGGGTGGAAAAATTCATGTGCCATGTCAGCTGACAACTACTGACCCATATGCAAGTTGTCGGTTAAGTTCTCCATCCCAGTGCAACCAAACAAGCTAATGTTTTGGAATTTTATGGAAAACTACTTAAGTATCCCACACCTTTTTGCCCAGCCCATTTTTTTTGCAAACAAACGGGCCCTTGGGGAAAAGGGTATACCTCAAATTTTGAATCGTCTGCAAATCTTGCTCAAACGCAGCAAATCATCGCTGTAGATGTGTTGTAATAGTCTCCAACACGTTCCACAAAGATTTGCAAGTGATGTGTTGTAATAATCTCCATCCGCTCCGTTATCATATCCCATCATGCTGTTTTTTGCTGCCTACTTGAAACCATAGTCCTTCAAGAAAATGCCTCCCGCATTGCTTTTGTCATCACCCCATCTTGGTTCTTCTTCTCCAAATATCTTCGGAGCCCTAATGGCTGCCTCTGGCTATTGTGGGACCCCTCTAAACTTCACTTCTCCATATCTTCTTCTCCCCCTAGTTCCTCCACCTTCATAACTCTATCCCCAATAGCACCACCAATTTCTTCTTCACGGATGTGTATGCCCCTAACTGTTCATCCTATCGAGATTCTCTCTGGGTAGATCTTTCCAACCTTGCTGCTCAAGTTGGCTCCCTTCCCTGGGGTATGGGAGGTGATTTCAATATTGTAAGATATGGCCATGAGAAACAGAGGTAGCCCTATTGATTCCACCTCGGTGGGTGCTTTCAATGATTGCTTGGATGAGATTTCAGTGAATGATCTGAGATGGTTTGACCCCTTATTAACTTGGCATAACAGAAGGGCTGGTGATGCCTGAATAGCTGGCAAGCTTGATAGAATCCTTGTTAATGAAGATGGGTTGGCCTCCTTTCCCTCTTCCCATGCTTCCTTTCTCCTCCCTAGTATCTCTGACCACAGTCCTATCCTTCTACTAGTTCAGTCATACATCTCCTACATCTCCTTTGGTCCCAAACTGTTCAAATTCTTTGACATGTGGTCCCCCCCCATTCTCAATTCCTTTCAGTTGTTAATGAAGCTTGGGTCAAACCAATTCCCAACCAATTCCCTCCACTTAATGTCTATGTCCACAAGCTTCGTAAATGTCAAAGGGGCTCTAAAGAATTGGAATTCCTCCTCCTTTGGAAACATCTTTTCCTTGGTCACCACTTGCAGAGACAAATTGGCTGTTGTTCAATCCAGGCTCCAGCTGACACCCAACCCTCTTCACGCTGAGGTGGAAAGTGTTATCTTTGAAGCTCATCTCCCTTGTAACTCAAGAGGAAAATTTATTAAGGGAGAAATCCACAATCAAATGGTTAGACCTTGGTGATTCCAACAATGTCTATTTCCATATATCTTTGAAAGCTCGCACAATTGCCAACTCTATTCCCAATGCTTATTTCTAGGGATGGCTCCTCTCTTCTCAGTGTCCATGATATCAAGTCTGAACCTGTTTCTTACTTTGTTGACATGTTTAGGGCCCTCCCCCTATCCCTGACTCCTGAGGGGCTGCTGAATAAGTTCATTCCTGGCCACCTCCTTGCTTCTCTTCAAGCCATCCACTCTGATGATGAAATTTTCGCTGCTGTTCTATCCCATAAAGCCAATAGAGCCCCCGACCCTGATGGATTCAGCATGGGTTTTTTTTTCCTCCTTTTGGGATATCATCAGAGTTGACCTTTTTATAGCCCTTAAGAGCTTCTTTTTCAACCCTTTCCAAATAAAAGGGATCAACCATACCTTCCTTCTCCTTATCCCAAATAAAGAAGGTGCCTCCTCTATGGCCGACTTCTGGTCCATTGCTTTGTAATCTCCTGTACAAATTCATTGCCAAAATTCTAGCTAGCTGTCTTCAGATTGTTGTTGACTCTTTCATTACCTTATCCCAAATAAAGAAGGTGCCTCCTCTATGGCCGACTTCTGGTCCATTGCTTTGTAATCTCCTGTATAAATTCATTGCCAAAATTCTAGCTAGCTGTCTTCAGATTGTTGTTGACTCTTTCATTACCTTATCCCAAAAAAAGAAGATGCCTCCTCTATGTCTAACTTCCGGTCCATTGTTTTGTGTAATCTCCTGAATAAATTCATTGCCAAAATTCTAGCTAACTGTCTTCAGTTGGTTGTTGACTCTTTGGTTAGTGCTAACCAATCTGCCTTCATTGTTGGTAGAAGTATTTTTGACAATATTCTTCTTTGCACTGAAATCGTTTGTAGTTTTGATAGAATATCCCATTCTCCGGATGCCCTCATGAAAATAGACATTTACAAAGCCTTTGACTCCCTCAGATGGGATTTCATTTGAAGTGTCTTGCTCAAGATGTCCTTCCCCCACCCCCCAAGTCTTTGTTCACTGGATTCATTCTTGCATGTCCTCTTGCTTCTAAATTTTGGCCAACGGTAGCCCTACTGCTTACTTCTCCTCCTCTATGGGTAATAGGCAGGATTGCCCCCTTCCCCCCTTCATCTTCTCCCTAGCCCTTGAGGCCCTCTCCCGCAATATCCAATCCAACACAGACCTCATCTTCCCCATCCCGAAATGCAAGGCCCTCAAGCTTACTCATTTTACCTTTGCTGATGATCTCATGATCTTGTCTAAGGCTGACCCTACCTCCATTTTGACCATCATGTCCTCCTTGCACCATTTTGAGAACTTGTCTAGCCTCCGCATCAATCTTCTTAAGTCTCACCTTTTCCTTGTTGGGGTTTTTGAAGCAGACAAGGCTAATTTTCTTGGGATGATAGAGTTCTCTCTTGGCTGCCTCCCAGTCAAATACTTGGGGCTTCCTTTGATTCTCGCTAGGTTAACAGGCCACCATTGCACTCCCATGCTTAACCTGATTCGTAAAAGGCTTCAACTTTGGAAGGACAAACTCCTATCTTTTGCAGGGCGGCTTGAGCTTACGAACAATCCTTCAATCCTCTTACATTTATTGATGTGGCATCTTGAGCTGCCTAAGGCAAATATGAAGGCTATGGAATCTCTTATGTGTCCATTCCTTAGGAAGGGGGCTGAAACTTCTAGGTTTCTCCATCCGATCAGCTGGGCCTCCATTTGCCTTCCTTTGGACGACGGAGGTTTTCGTTTGAGAAGGATCAAAGATGCTAATATGGCGAGTATTCTCAAGTTGATTTGAAAATAGTGTCCAAGAAAGACAACATATGAGTCAACTGGATTTACTCGGCTCCTCTTCATTTAGACTTGCTTTGGACAGCCCCCCTTCCTTTGATGCCTCCTAGAGTTGGTGTAAGATCCTTCTCCTTAGGCCCATCGCCCTTGGGGATATGTTCTCCAAGATTGTTGACGGGCTCTCTACCTCTCTCTGGCTTGACAACTGGCGTCCTATGGGTGTCCTTTTTTCGATTGTGGGTGCTTGGGCTGTCTACTATTTCGGCATTGACAAGCACTAGACAATGGCTTCTATTATCTCCCAAGGTGCCTGGGTTGCTCCTTAGTCCTCCCTTTGCTAAGCTGCTATTTGGGCTGCACTGCCCCCCTTCCTGCCGGGTCTTCTCCAGCATCCTCTTTGACAGACTCAATTACTTGGCTCCATTCCTCCTATGGTCTCTTCAGTTCATCCTCAGCTTGGGACTTTGTTAGAGTCTGCTCCCCTATTGTTCCCTTTCGCAAGATTGTTTGGTTTAAGGGCCATATCCCTCGTCAAAGCTTCATGATTTGGAGAGCTCTCTCCTACTGCCTTCCCATGTAGTTTTTCCTGATTCACAGGCAGATATTTTCCCCCCATATTGTGCCTTATGCTTGCATGGTTTGGAAGACATTGATCACCTCTTCTTCACTTGCCCCTTTGTCTCCTCTGTTGGGAAAAGGGTATGGAGTAGGCTGCTGGCCTTGTTCTAGAAGAATCCTCCATTTCTCAAGGGAGTGGCAGTGGGTGGATATGACCTACTCGGGGACTTCCATCTGTGATGTAGCCGGGAAACTTGCCTTTGGTGTCACCATATCTCACATTTGAATGGAGCGGAATCTTCGAAGATGGACCTCCAACTCTTGCTCCTTTGATAAGATTTGGAAGCCATTTATTTTGATGTTAGCTCCAAGCTCCATTTATTACCCCATTGCAATGTTTTAGACACCCCAAGGGACATGCTCATTGTTGTATCCTGGGGCTTGTACTTGTCTTGCACTCTTGCTGCAGCCCTCCTCCTCTTCTTGAAGGTTGGGCTCTGTATATTCTCTTTCCCCTTTTGGGGTTTTCTTGGTAATGAATTTATTATTCACCCAAAAAGGAGAAAAAAAAAAACAAAAAAGGTTTGAAACTGGTTTCAGTCAGCATAAGAATGTAGCGTGATTTTATATCATAGGAATGTGGCATTTTGGTTGGCATGAAACGAAACCCGAAACCTACTGAAATTTCAACAGAAACCATAAAGTTCCGGTTGAAATATTGAATACTTGGTGAGTCACATGACATTTCGTTTCAACCAAAACTGAGATCGGAATATTTCGCGAGATTTCGGTTGAAGATTGAATGTGGTTCAGTTGTAAGGTGATCATGTCTTGTATATATCTTTCTCATGCTCTTCATGACAAGCATCTTTATAGTTTATTCTTCTTTACAGGGAATGGCAATAAGGATGGACTTTTCTCTGTTCTTCTTCGAGACTACAATCCACATGCTGCTGCCACTTGTATGAATCGCTTAGCAAAATTAAGGTGATTTCTTAGATTCAGATAATAAGTCAGTAGTAACTTTGCATTCAAACTATGTTGTGTGGCGAGCTTTACTGTCTGTGTCTGGAACATAGTTCTCATGGCGTCACCTAGGCGCATTTCATACAAGGAATGCTGTCGCCTAGTTGGATGCAGGGCCTTGGTCACCTGGGCTTCGCCTTGGATGCCTTGGCATGCGTTAGCCTGCCTTTTGACCTGGGCGGACGCCTTATTGTATTGTATGTTTTTATTTTTTATATTATAGGAGATAGATTCTGTTTCTAACACTTTTATTGGTTTTTGTACATGATTATGAAGCATTTCAATACATGGAATCATGCTTAATGCAATTATATGCTCTTAGTCACATGCTCTATAATTCTGTTTCTTAATTATATGTGATGATGCTCTTATTTTATTGCTTTGTTTTTTAAGAATATGTTTATATTATATCCTATGCTCTGTTTATCATATGTTGGTTTTCTCATATTAGGTCATTACTAGCATAACAATATCATATTGCATTGATATTGCTTCTATGTTGATTTTTGATGTGGCTTAAATGTTGATTGTTGATGTAGCATATGAGTATAATTATGTCATTGCCATACTCTGTTTAATCCGTACGCCGCCCCTCCACTGCCTTGGGTCGCCTTGTCACCTTGACAACTGTAGTCTAGAACTTTACACCTGCATGAGGATAGTGCTGAGTGTCTGGCACCATACATGTTTATATTCAAATGCATATTTACAAGCTGATTTTCCACACCTGGTTGGGTTCTATATTCTCTCATTGGGCTTTGAAACATTGGACCATGGTCGCAATTTCTTCAAATATTAGGAATCTGCAACACTATTTATCCCAATTAAATTTCATCCGAATAAGTTGTCAAGGCGCCTAGGCGACCCAAGGCGTTGGAGGGCCACCAAACTGCTTAGGCAACAAGGCACCCTTGTTTTTTTTTTTTTTAATGATTTTCCAACAACATGCTTAATAAATTTTGCAGTATTACAAGGTAAGCAATGGTAAATATGCTACTATGAGCACTAACTTTAGGGTTAAGAAACAGAGTTTGAATTCAAGTTCAGCACTAGCACTTGATAGCAATAAACTATAACTTATCCACACACAAAACAGGATAGAATTTTAGACCACACTATGGCGGATTTATAAAGGGAAAAAAGAAGGGGGGGGGGGAATGAAGAAGCAGAAAAATAAATTCCAGCTTGAAAGAGCAGAATTTTTGACTGTACCATAGATAGTTTGAAAGGGCAGAATTTTAGACCACAATATTGCCAGATGTGCACCATACTGCAATGCAACTATTGCCTACACAAGAACAAAGGGTATTCAGTCCAATATCAAACTTCAAAGCTCTACCACAACTAAAAGTAAACAGAAGGAACCAGCACTTGCGGTAACAGAGAAAAAGAAGAAAGTGAAACAAAACCCCCAAAACAAATTAACAGAGAAATGAAGAAGAAGATAGGAAAAAGAGAGAAAAGGGTAGCTGCGGTAACAGAGAAGTGAAGAAATGAAGAAAGGAAATAAAAAGGAAAAAGAAGAAGAAGTTAGAGAATACAACAACAAACTCAGCCTTATCCCAACTTAATGGGGTTGGCTACTTGGATCCAAACAAAACAAAGTAGGGAAAACTGAGGCCTAAAAAAAAAGGGAATGAGGAGATGAGAAAAGAGGGATTGGAAACGAGATGAGAAATGAAAAATGGAAAATTGACAAATGAAAGGTGGAAAATAAAAGGAAAATTGAAAGATGAAAGATAAAAGTAAGAGGAAAGAAGCATAACCCAGTAAGTCAGGGGAATCTTAGCTAGATGGGGTTGGCTACGTGGATCCTTGCCCTCCAATAGGCTCTATTCGAGGTCATACTTGGTACAAGGCCTAGACTATGCATGTCCTTCCTTACAACTTCTCCTATAGTCATTTTAGGCCTGCCCCTAACTCTTCTAGCTCCTTCAATCGGGATCATATCACTCCTCCTTACTAGGGCGTCCCTAGGCCTCCATTGAACATGACCATACCACTTCAAACGACTCTCTCAGAGCTCATCATTGATCGGGGCAACTCCCAAGTCAGCTCTAATACGATCATTTCTTACTTTTATCAATTAACAAAAAAATGAAGGAGCAAAAAAGAAATAGTAACCTCCGGTAAGCCAGTAACAGAGAAGTGAAGAAATTACGAAAAAAAAAAATGGAAAAGAAGAAGGGGAATGCCATCGCTGAAGCCGGAGTGGCAGAAGAATGGTGTCGGTAGTTGGTTTCGTCTCATGGAAGGGAAGAGGTTGTCGAGGGTTTCAGCAGCTTCGTGACCTCTTTTTTTTTTTTCCCTTCCTTTTGTTTTCTTCTTTATCCTATGATTCCATGTAGCAATGTGTATGATAATCGTGTCCACATGTGAATGAAAAAGTGAGAAATAGAATCAAAGGGAAAAAGAATGCTGCCTGGTCATGTGGCTCCTTCCTCAGACACAGGAGCGCGCACAATTACTGCTCCACCCCTGTGAAATAAAAAATCCCATCCATGTTGATGCTCCTGACGCGCTCTCGTTGTCCCTGCGCTGGTGCAGGAACCACATGATCAGGCAAAAATCTCATGCCCATCTTTAATACGGTGTTAGAAAAAAAAACCAAACCACCAAAGTCGACCACACAACTTACAAGACGGACCAAAGCATCCAAGGCGATGCCCTTGGTCACCTTTTAAGCATTCAGAAAAGTGAGGCCACGCCTAGCCCCTTTCATGTTGCGACCATGGTACTAAATCTCTTTTCGTTTCGGTGTTTCGGTTTGACCGAAATTTCCGAGATACCGAAATTTCGTCGAAATATGGTATTTTTCTGTGGGTGTAAAATGCCAAAATGACCGAGATTTCCGAAATTTTCGAAACGAGATTACCGAAATTTCCGAAACGAGATGACCAAAATTTCCGAAATATTCGAAATATTGCACATGACTTTTTCAATATCTCGCGATATATCGTGAGTCCACGATATTCGTTGATATCTCACGAGATATCGTCGAAATATGGTATTTTTCCATTTCGGATTGGTATCGTATCTCGGACAGCTCGAGATATACGAATTTGGCGAAATATCGCCGAAATTTCGCGAGATTTTGAACTATGGTTGCGATCGACGCCTAGGTGGTGCCTAGTTGACGCCTTGACAACTATGATCCAAAATCTGTTTTTTCTCTATGAAGGTGCTTTAGGCTCTAGATATGGTCTTACCAAGCACAGTTCTTAACCTCCTACATAAGATCTTTGAGATAATATTTTAGAGACCATCTGGGTGGCTAATAGGCCTAATTTCTTGGAGGCCCGCAATACCACTTTTCTTGGGGATTGGGATCAAAGAGATGAAAGAAATATTCATACTCATTAATAATCCCTCTTCCATGGGAAAAATTAAAGACTCCTTTGATATTCTCTTTGATTAGAGTTTGACACTTGTGAAAAGAAGACATGAAAAATCCATCTGGAATGGGGCCTTTAGACTTTTCCATCTCAAAGATTGCTTGCCCAAACTCATCCATGTCATTTTCTCTCTCCCACAATCTACTTGCTTAGGTGAGATCAGATCACATGCAAGACCGTTGACAGAGAAGCATATGTTAGAAGGAGAGGCATAAAGCTTAAAGAAATAATTCAATATTACTTGTCAGTCACTTGAGGCTCCTCATCACATTATCATGAACGGTAAGTTTTGAGAGCAGGTTCTTCCTTCTTCCCTTTGCAATGGAATGGAAGAATTTGGTGGTTTTTTATCCCTCTTTCTGATGCAGGTAGATTACAAAACCTGTGGGTAATCGGAAAAAACAGAACAATAAACAGAAATCCTTATATTATATTACATTGTATTTATTTAATATAATACAGGGAACTAAGCTATGCCTTCAGTTGACCATTAACCCACTAACTCAACCATTAATAATGCTTTATATAGACAACAACCAGACCTCTGATTTCCTATGATTGAAGTTACATTTAGAAACTTCCTTGAGTGCTTAACCTATATCCTAAATAAATAAAATTACTAATTTAAGAAATAAATCTAAAACAAGTTCCAAAACTTAATTGATTCTTCTAAAAATTGTCCCAGATTTATATTCTATTTGAAAAATGGTCATAGCTTCCCAAATATAGCCCTGAAAAGGCAACTCAATAAGCTATCAAATGGCTCCAAAATCAGACCATAAGAATGCGTTGTCACCTTCCAGAAATAGATCCGAAAGAAAGTGATGGAGTAATCCAACTTTCTATGGTGGTCTGCTCCCAAACTTCAATCTCAATCCAACAGTCTGTAACGAACGATTAAACCACTGAAATTCTTCTTGGGGTTGCCCCCTCATCACTTTTGCCCACATGTGCCTTGATATCTGCCACCCCTAATCTCTTCATTTCTGATTAACTGGTTGTACTCCTTTTGTTTCATTCTTCCATGAAATCCCTAATTCCTCAACTCTATCCTGATCAAGATCTGGCCTGATTCTTGCTTTATTTTCACCCAACATACCAAAAAATTTCAATTTCAATTTGTATTTTTATGATATGAATGTTTTTTTTTTCTTTTTCATTCTATATGTTTTCCTGTTCATTGCTCTATATAGCGGAATATTTTCTTAGTTTGTCAGTGTTTAGGGAGTGGGACCCACCTTATAAAGAGGCCTACAGGTTCTGTTTAGACTTTAAAAACTACCATCTTAGGTGTTCTTTGGATACTCAAAGAAAAACAAGTACTTTGGCTGGGTTCAAGTTATCTCGGAAAACTTGTAAATTGGGGCAATTCTAAACCTTTGAAAGGTCATTGTCATATGCCATCCATACACTCTTGAGAGCCTTGTTTGTCATCACTGGAGCAGGGCAGCGCCAAGTCAACCCAACGGAGGTCAGGTTGTATGACAAAATCGGGTATTTACAGTTTGGACTGTACTGGATGATCATTTAAACTAGTATTGTATGATGTAGGTCTAAAATATGTGTTGAGATGTGTTACCCGATATTATAAGGGTATTTTTGGAATTTTATTTATGCTTTATTTATGTACTTTTGAACAAGGGTAGAATTGTAATTTGGTCTGTGACACTGTTCACGTGAACAGTATCGTGAATAGTGTTTTCCCTTTATAATATCTTTTATTATTATTATTAGAAATAGAGAGCTTGACTGATCTCATTGATCATTCAAGCCATTCACGAAATTCCTATTTTGTTAACATGGCATTAGAGCCAAATACACTCTGATCTAGGTTTTCAAACCCCACCTCCCTCTCTTCGATTTTTTTTTCTCCTTCCCTCCATCGAGCTTCTTCCCTTCTTCTTTCTTCCTTTCTTTTGGTTCTTCTTCTCCCATCAGGGCAGCACTACTGAGGTGATCGTAATGATCTAGCTGCTGCCCCAACATACCTCCTTTTTTATGCCTCTTTTTTTTGGATCGAGTGGAGCTGAAGAACCGTCTCCGATTTGAAGATTCCTATTTTTTTTAGAGATCAGGCCTCTACATCTGTTTCGGCTGCATCTTCTATTGTGAGATCTTTATTTGATATTGTTCTCAGCCCCTATTCACTTCATCAGATTGGTTGAAGACCCCAGCCCCTGATCGATCTCTCTTCTCAGGGTTTTTTTCAAAACCCTGACATTAATCGATCTTGGGGTTGGGCTGCTGCTTCCTGCTGCATCTGATTGGCACCTGTTAAGAGATCAGAATCAGGCTGAATGCTTGGATGATTAATTATCATCTCAAGCACATATATTTATATTCATAATGAGGTATGGAAAATAATTACATAAGCAATGTGGGACTAAACCACACATACAAGACATAATAAAAAAGGAGAAAAAGTCCAGAATACCCCCACGGTATTCTGACCCATATAATCTAACACTCCCCCTCAAGTTGGAGCATAGATATCATGCATGCCCAACTTGACTAAGATAGGAAGAAACAGTTTGCCACTTAGTCCCTTAGTGAACACATCAGCCAGTTGGTCAGTAGGCTTCACAAAGGGAACACAAATAAGTCCGGCTTCAAGCTTCTCCTTGATGAAATGTCGGTCAACCTCCACGTGCTTAGTACGATCATGCTGGACAGGGTTATGAGCAATGCTAATGGCGGCTTTATTGTGATGGGAAGATGGACAGCAACATCGATATCCTGCTATAATCCACTAAGCCATAGAAGTTCACAAATTCCTTGGGCCATAGCACGAAACTCGGCTTCTGCACTGGACCTAGCCACAATATTCTACTTTTTGCTACGCCATGTGACAAGGTTCCCACCCACAAAGGAACAATAGCTAGAGATAGATTTTCTGTTAGTAGAACCAGCCCAATCGGCATCAGTATAAGCTTCAATCTTCAGGTGACCATTGGGAGAGAGGAGAATTCCCTTTCCTGGAGCAGACTTCAAATACCGCAAAATACGACGGACTGCATCCATATGTGAGGAATAGGGGTCATGCATAAACTGGCTCACCAAACTTACAGCAACAACTATGTCAGGTCGTGTGTGAGAGAGGTAGATTAGTTTGCCTACTAATCGCTGATAACAACCCTTGTCAACAGGTTCACCCTCTTTCTCCTTAAGTTTTGTAGTAGCTTCCATAGGAGTATTTGAAGGATAACAACCTAGCAGCCCAGTCTCAATCAATAGATCAAGGATATATTTTCTTTGAGAAAGAAAAATGCCCTTCGAAGATCGAACAACTTCTATCCCTAGAAAATATTTTAGAGGGCCAAGATCTTTTACTTCAAACTCACGGCCAAGGAAGAGCTTTATACTCTTGATAGCATCACCATCATTACCAGTGATCACAATATCATCCACATAGACTATGAGAAGAATTACCTTGTCACCAACTCGTCTGATAAACAAAGTGTGATCAGCATTGCTCTGCTTATAACCTGCTGAAATCATAGCCTTGTAAAATCTGCCAAACCAGGCCCTAGGTGGCTGCTTCAACCCATAAAGTGCACGCTTCAATTTACAGACCCTGCCCTTTGTCTTGTCATTAGAGAAGCCTGGTGGAATGTCCATATATACCTCCTCCTCAAGCTCCCCATGGAGGAAGGCATTCTTTACATCTAACTGCTGAAGATCCCACCCAAGATTTACAGCACAAGATAATAACACCCTGACAGTGTTGAGCTTTGCCACCGGTGCAAAGGTCTCCTGATAATCAACTCCATAAGTTTGAGTGAACCCCTTTGCAACCAGACATGCCTTATATCGATCCACAGAACCATCAGCCTTCTGTTTGACCACAAAGACCCATTTACATCCAACTGCTTTTTTTCCTTGGAGGAAGAGCCACAAGATCCCATGTATTATTTTTATGTAGTGCTTTCATTTCTTCCAACATTGCTACCTTCCACTTTCCATCTGTAGATGCCAATTTTTAGGAATTGAAACAGAAGAAAGGGAAGATACAACAGCACGAAAAGAGGGAGAAAGAAAACTATAAGAAATAACACGAGATATGGGATGTAAAGTGCAAGTCCTAGTACCTTTGCGATGAGCAATAGGTAGGTTGGAAGAAGAGGGATTACCAGGAGATGGAGAATCTGGATCTGGATCCGGCAATTGGATGGGTATTGGTGCTAAAGTGGATTGCAGCTGCCCTCTGTTGGTTCTGCCCTTTTTATAGGTGAGTATGTTGGAGTTGTCAATTTTCTTCTGAAATTCACCAATAGTTCTCTGGACTGGAGTCAGCTCCCCCTGAATAGGAACATTAACAACACTATTTTCTATGGTCTCCCCTTGTAAAGGATTCCCGTTAGGTGAGGGAGGAACAGCCAGAGGAGGTTGGGCATTGATTAAAGTAGGATGGGCAGCATCCAAAGGAGGCTGGGCAACATCCAAAGGAGGCTGGGCAGCAGCTGTGGGTGGTGGTAAAAAAGGCTGGGCAGCAGTCAGAGGAACCTCTAGTGAAGGAATCTCAAGAGACACATCTTCGCTAGAACTCTCCCCCTGAAGAAGTGGTGAAGAATAATAAGAAAGGGTCTCATGGAAAACAACATCCATACTAACCAATGTACGACGGGAAGGGGGATGGTAACACTTATAACCTTTTTAGGTTAGAGAATAACCCAAGAAAATACAGCGGAGCCCCCTAGGTTCAAGTTTACCTGGAGATCTGGTATCTCTAGCATAATACACATACCCAAATACTTTGGGAGGCACAATAAAGGAGGAATGACCCAATAAAACATCAGAGGGGCTACGGGAGTTAAGAACCCAAGAAGGCAACCTATTGATGAGATAGGCTGCAGTTAGAACCGCTTCCCCCCAATATTGAGATGGGACATTCCGTGCAAACAGCAAAGCCCTGGCCATTTCCAATAAGTGGCGATTTTTCCTTTCTGCCACACCATTCTGGGCAGGGGTATCAACACAACTAGTTTGGTGAATAATTCCATGATCAGCCAAATATTTTTGAAATTGGGATTCAGTATACTCGGTTCCATTATCACTTCTCAGTATTTTGAGAGTAGCCTGGAACTGAGTTTGGATCATTTTATGAAAATGCTGAAAACATGAATAAACCTGATTTTTTGTGTGGGAAAGATACGCCCAGGTGTTCCTAGAATGACAATCAATGAAAGATATAAACCAACGATGACCAGAAAGAGAAGTATTACCACTAGGACCCTAAACATCAGAATGCACCAATTGAAAACAAGAAGAACTCCTTTTATTTGAAAGTGGATAAGTTGAACGTGTCTGTTTGGCCAGAACACAAGCCTCACAACAAAAGTCATCCTTAGTACGTAGGGTGACCAAACTAGGAAATAAATGAGCTAAAATTCCTAAAGGGGGGTGACCTAACAAAGAATGCCACTGGTAGAGTTCAGAAGAGACCAAAGAGCTCTAGTGTAGCGGAGAAGGTAATGGTGGTGGAGAGAAGCGACTGTCATCAAGTAGGTACAACCCACTATGCACTTTACCCAATCCAATCGTCTTCCTAGATTCCAGATCTTGAAACACACAATGAGAAGGAAAAAAAGTGACTTTGCAGTTAAGATCACGAGTGATACTACTAATGGAAAGAAGGTTAGTAGTAAAATTAGGAATATGCAAAACAGAAGACAAGGGAAGAGATGAAGTGCAGTTGATGATTCCTTTTCCAGATATGGAAGAAAGGGAACCATCAGCCACTTTGACCTTGTCTTTCCCAGAAGTGGGAGAATATCTATGAAATAGACTAGAGGAACCGGTCATGTGATCTGTAGCTCCAGCATCTATGATCCAAGGATGGGAAGCTACAGAAGCACAATGACCTCCAAAAGGGATACCTGACCGGGCGAAGTGTGAACCTGAAGGAGCAGAAGAATTGGCAGTAGCTGATGTAGTAGAGGCAGCAGCAGCGGAGGACCTCAACATACGTAGGAGTGCCTATAGATCATCCTGCGATAGACCAGTGTCAGTAGCAAGGGCTGCAGTAACAGTCTCAGTCTGATGGGCCTTGGTCTTTGTCTTTATCTTTGTCTTGGCAGCCCTTTTAGCTTCAAAATCAGCCGGTTTCCCATGAAGTTTCCAGCACTTCTCTTTGGTGTGGTAGGGTTTGTGACAGTGCTCACAAACAACAGTCCCTGTAGTAGAATCACCAAGAGAAGCAGTGCCACTAGGTGCAGGAGGGGCCGGGGCGGCAACCTTGTGAGCTGATCTGTCAGTAATAGGACGGTGCAACATGGCAGCCCTACGGTTTTCTTCAGAGGAGACCAGGGCATAGGACTGTTCAAGTGTGGGAAAAGGCCTGTGTCCCAACACTTGAACCCGAATCTGATCATACTCCACATTCAACCCGGCCAAAAAATCATAAACCCTGATCCTGTCCACATGTTTTTTGTATGAGGTAATATCAGCAGCTGTACTTGGGTGAAAGTTAGAAAAGTGATCCAGTTGCTGCCAAAGGCTACGCAAAGTAGCATAATATTTGGAGACTGTCAAATCTCCCTGAGTAGTGTGAAGTAAGGTTCGAGAACTCGCGAGATCTCGCCGAGTTTCTCGGTTTTTCAAAATCTCGAGTCGAGATCACATACGCATTCTAAAAGTGCATTTTCTGAGCGAGATCTCTCCGAGATCTCCGAGTTTCTCGGTTTGACATAGGAAAATGCCCATCTAGGTCCTTTACATGAGTGCCAGATCTCGAGATCTTGCTGGAAATTCTTGGTAAACAGACACCTATCTATGCCAGGAACCAAGACAGACACTTATTTATGCCTAATATTATTTAAGTAAATGCTTTTGTATTTGTATTTCATTTACTTAAGATATTATTCATAAATAAGAAAATACCCCCATTTGAATCCAATAAAAATAGTTAAAAATCAAATTCCAAAAGGAAAAAAGTCAACCCCTCGGTTCAAGAACAAACGGATTTTCAGTGGTAGGTGCAATTTTCAACTTTTTAATGCTGGGGTTTTTCTTAAATCTAAAAATTCCATAAATCTTATTATGGTAAAACATTGCTAAAAACCAAAAGTGCGGTAAAATATTCATTTGTTTTGATGTCCAAAAATTATTTCCATTCGAGCGATTTTGACAAGATTGCAGCGCTAATTAAGTTTGACCGTACATAACTCTTTCAATATAAATCAGATTTTAACAATCTTGGACGTGTTGGAAAGCTTTCAAAACAAAGCTTTCCAACAAGTCCAAGATTGCTAAAATCTGATTTATATTGAAAGAGTTATGTACCGATCAACAACTTAATTCTTGCGAATGTTTGTCCAAAATCCAGCTATGTTAGAAAGTTTGAAAATTGCACCTACCGAAAATCCAGTTTTGTTCTTCGAACCGGGGTTGACTTTTTTTTCTTTTGGAATTTTATTTTTTAACTATTTTTATTGGATTCAAATAGGGGGTATTTGCTTATTTATGAATAATATCTTAAGTAAATGCAATATCATTTACTTAAATGATATTAGGCATAAATAAGTGTGTTTGTCCTGTGTCTGTCCTGGTTTCTAGCATAAGTAAGTGTCTGTCCCGTTTTCCTACTTACTGAAACTCCTATTTGGACTTAGTTTTTGCAAAATCTGATAGTGCCATTATGTTTAAATGGCCTAAAATAGTTAAATACCAAGTTTTAGACCCAAACTAGGTCTAAAACCCACCGAGATGAGGCTTTGAGTCGAGAAAAAAAAAAGTGCAACAACTCGGCGAGATCTCGGCAAGATCTCGACTCGACTCGGTTTTTCAAGGGTCCGAGTTGGCACCGAAACCCGAGTTTTCGAACCTTGGTGTGAAGGACCTTCTTCCTGAGTTCATATACCTGGGCATCATTGCCAAGCTGCCCAAATCTCCGAGGCTGTGTCAAGGAGAAGAAAATTATGCTGCTGATCGAAAGTCATAGAGCCAATGAGGTAGGACATGAGAACTCCATTGTTGGCCAGCCACCTGTCATGAGCAGCCCCAATCTCAGTTGGCATTACACTGGTGCTTGTAACATGACCAGTAAGGCCACGGCCAGCAATGGCAAAGGAAGCAGACCTAGACCAAAGCAAGTAATTAGTGCCATCCAACTTGATTGGATTAGGAGGAAAGGTGTGATAATCTGTGTCCATCACCAACAGAAGTAGCAGTCGAATCCACTGAGTCACCCATTAGAACACTTGAGAAGCCCAAATCACAGAGAGGGGCTGTTGTGAAGAGAAACCTAAGAAATCCTTCAAGTTAAGGGCTGAAAATTGGATGAGAGCCCTTTGGTAATGGTAGAATAATGATCTCCAAAAATCAGCAACAGCAGCCAAGGAAATCCCTGAGATCGATTTTTACAAGGTTTTAAAAAACCTGAAATTGCTGAAATCGATGTAGGGAAGAAGGAGAGCAAAAGCATTGCAGATGGAGCTGAAAATAGGATCGAATGGTCCTCTAGTAATGCTGAATCACCCTGCCAAATATTAGCCGCAACAGAAACATGCAACCCCTAGATCGTTATTGATCAGGGTTTTGAAAAAAAAACCCTGAATTGCTGAAATCGATGAAGGATAGAGGATGCCCAAAAACTGAAGTGTTGCAGCCCCAATCAAGGTCGAGTGTGCCTTTATAAGTAGAGAGCCAGCCTTAAAAAAATCAGAACCAATAGAAGTCACCAGCCCCTGGATCGATAGGTGTCAGAGTTTTGGAAAAAACCCTGTTTTTGGTGAAAAATCGATCTTAAGGGGTCTTGAACAGATCTGAAGTTAGGAACAGATGTAAAGAAGATGGTCTGCTGCAGTTCTTGGTCTTCAAATAGGAGGAGTGGTCGTTCTTGGTCTTCAAATAGGAGGAGTGGTCCCTTGTAGCAGTGATGGAAGCAGCCCCCATAAAACTGAAGATTCCAAATATCGCAGACAGGTAGTGGTGTCCCTATCGAACAGAAAATTGCACCATGGAAAAGAGGTAATGGAGGGCAGCAACTAGATCTTGTAGATCACCTCATTAGTGCTGCCCTAGTGGGAGAATGAAGAGCAGGAGAAGAGAAGGAATAAACCGAGAATGAAAAAAAAAGGAAAGAAGGGACTGAAATCGAGAATGGAAGAGAGGGGGGGGTCCCTAATTCGAGATCTGCTTTGATACCATGTTAAGAGATCAGAATTAGGCTGAATGCTTGGATGATTAATTATCATCCCAAGCACATCTATTTATATTCATAATGAGGTATGGAAAATAATTACTTATGCAATGTGGGACTAAACCACACATACAAGACATAATAAAAACGGAGAAAAAGTCCAGAATACCCCCACGGTATTCTGTCCCATATAATCTAACAGCACCCTTGCTGCCTTCATTCGACATCATTCCCAGCCTACATATTTGGGATTTTTTGCTCCAATACAGCCCTTTTCTATTGGGGGTTGATTCCAGAATTTTTTTTTGGATATTTTTTGGCTGTTTGCTGCTTCATTGAAGATTGGTTACCTGCGGCAATGACTGGTTCAGATTCTTCTTCAGCCTCTTCTGGCATTGATGGCCAGCGCCGGAATGATTTTCTTCCCCTTGCTGCCCCAATCAAACTTGATGGCTCTAACTACCTAAAGTGGTCTCGGTCTACCTATTTGACAGCAGCTGGCCGTGGCCTCACTGGCCATCTTCTTGGGACAACAACTAAACCAGTGGAAGAGGGTTCTCAGCTCAACAAGTGGTTATCTAATGATGCGATGGTGATGTCCTACTTGATCCATTCTATGCAAGGGGATATCTCAGACAATTTTCTTCTATTGGACACAGCCCATACTATCTGAAATGGTGCCAAAGAGACTTATGGTCACACGGGGAATGATTCACCGGTCTATAAGATTAGAAAGAAGGCTAATGCCACTACCCAACAGGAGCTCTCTATCTCCAAATACTATGCTGCCCTCAAGAACATGTGGCAGCAATTGGATCATTACTCTGACTATCACCCCTCTACTGCTACTGATCTGACTGCCTATCGCAAACACATTGACAAAATACGTGTCTATGATTTTTTGGCTGGACTAAATATGGAGTTTGATCCTATTCGGGTGCAAGTACTTGGGCAGTCCCCTTTTCCATCCCTAGAGCAGGCCTTTGCCTTTGTTCATAATGAGGAATCTCGTCGGGCTGTTATGTTGCATTCCTCTACTGTTGATCGATCCACGTTGCAAGTTGCTTCCAGTACTCCTTCTCTTACCACTACTGATGGTGGTACTGCTGTCCCTAAAAGTCCTGTCAAGTATGAACACTGCAACAGGCTCTATCATACTAAGGCTCAATGCTGGAAGCTCCATGGGAAGCTTGCTGATTTTGAGGAAAAGAAAGCATGTGGGAAGTTTAAGCCCAAGGCTCATATGGCTGATTCTCCTACTACTGCTGCTGCTGCCCCTTCATCTGACATTGGGCTTACTCAGGATGAGCTCCGAGCTTTCCGTCGCATGCTACAGGCCTCTTCCACTGCCTCCACTACGGCATCTACACCTGCTGCCCCTCCTGGTTCTAATTTTGCCTCAGGTACTCCAGTCAGTAGTCTGTGTGCATCGGCTGTATCCAGTCCTTGGATTATAGATTCCGGTGCCATTGACCACATGACTGGCTCCTCCCATGTATTTCATCTTTATTCTCCATCTTTTGGCAAAGATAGTGTTCGAGTAGCTAATGGTTCCCTTTCTCCTATTAATGGGAAGGGTTCCATACGTTGCTCACCTACCCTTTCATTAAAATCTGTTTGGCATGTTCTGTCCTTTTCTACCAACCTTCTCTCTATTAGTAGTCTAATTAGAGATCTGAACTGCAAACTGATTTTTTCCCTTCTCATTATGTCATACAGGATCCGGAGACGGGCGCACGATTGGGGTGGTAAGATGCAAGGTGGTCTTTACTTACTTGACCCGGGTCAGCCTTCTACTTTGCATTCGGCTTCCTCTACAACTCATCATTTTGATCCACTCGTCCCCCGACCTTCATCTCCAGCATCGACTTGGTCATCCATCCCTTAGTACTTTGTCTCTTTTGTTTAGGGCTTGATTAAGCATTGTAATAGGAATGAGTTTTTATGTAAGGCTTGTGTTTTGGCAAAAGACTCGTTCAGTTATTCTTCATTAAATAAAAGAAGTGAGTCTCCTTTTGCTTTGGTTCATTCTCTTGTGTGGGGCCCCGCTCGTTGTACTTCCCTTTCGGTCGTCGATGGTTTGTCTTGTTTATTGATTGTTATACTCGTGCCACTTGGGTGTACATGATGAGCCATAAAAGTGAGGTCTTTCAGCTGTTTTCGGTTATTTCATCGTATGGTTCTGAGACCTAATTCAATGCCACCTGCGCATTTTACGCAGTGATAATGGCAGAGAGTACATGGAGGGTTAGTTCAACTTTATTTGGCTGCACATGGTATTGTCCATTAGACCCGGTGTGTTGACACACCGCCGAGAATGGGGTTCCGAAAGGAAAATAGACATCTCCTTGAGGTAGCCGGGCCATTATGTTTGCACGGCAGGTTCCTTCTCACTACTGGGGTGATGCCATTTTTACCGCGGCTTATCTCATCAACCGTGTGCTTACCCGTGTCCTTGATGGTCGTTCCCCCGTTGATCTCCTCCAGGGTTCCTCCTTTGTGGTTCCTCCCAAAGTTTTTGGTTGTGTTTGCTATGTCCGCAATCATCATCCTCATGGAAAATTTGATCCACGGAGCATTTGGTGTATTTTTCTGGGCTATTCTGCGACCCAGAAAGGATACAAGTGTTACCATCCACTTTCTCGTCGTACTTTTGTCTCCATGGATATTGTCTTCCATGAGTCATTGTCATATTATTCCCAGACACCTCTTCAGGGGGAGCAGGATTAGGGTTTTGAAGATGTGTCTGCTATTCTTCCGGCTTCTCTTCAGGGGGAGCCCTCTGTAACTTCTGCTCCTATAGTGGGGGAGCGTAGACTAGTCTGTCAAATCCCTGTTGATAAGGTATATACCAGGGAGCGCACAGGATAAGTTGCGACTACTACCACCACCATACCACCTCCACAATCGTCTGCACTTGATCCAGATCCAGACCCTGCTACATCATTTGGTAAGGATCCTTCCCTTGACTTACCTATCGCTGTTCGGAAAGGCGTTCGGTCATGCACCCAACACCCCATCTCCAATGTTGTTTCCTATGATGCTTTATCTCCTTCCTATCGTGCATTTGTTTCTTCTCTTTCCTCTATTTCTATTCCTCAGAAATGGCAGGAGGCGATTGCAGATCCAAAGTAGAAAGCAGTCATGATGGAAGAAATGACGGCCTTACTTAAAAATGAGACATGGGAGCTAGTTGTTCTTGCTTCGGGTAAGAAATTAGTCGGGTGCAAATGGGTATTTATTGTCAAGAAGAAGCCAGATGGAACAGTGGATAGATATAAAGCCAGACTTGCGGCCAGAGGCTTCACTCAAACTTATGGGATCGACTACCATGAGACATTTGCCCTTGTTGCGAAGTTGAAGACTGTCCGGGTTTTACTGTCTTGTGCTGTCAACTTTGGTTGGGACCTACAGCAGTTGAATGTAAAAAATGCATTTCTTCATGGGGAGTTGGAAGAGGAGGTTTATATGGATGTTCCTTTGGGTTTTTCCTCTGACAAGACCCATGGGAAAGTTTGTAGGCTCAAAAGGGCACTCTATGGGTTGAAGCAATCTCCACAGGCATGGTTTGGTAGGTTTCATAAAGCCATGGTCTCCTGTGGATACAAACAGAGTAATGCTGATCACACTCTGTTCATCAAGCGAAAGGGAGAAAAGGTCACTCTTCTCATAGTTTATGTTGATGACATAGTTGTGACTGGTAATGATACAGATGAAGTTTCTCACCTGAAAGCTTTCTTGGGAAAGATATTTTCGTGGGATTGAAGTTGCCGTTCTCCAAAAGGCATCAGAGAGAAAGTATGTTCTAGATTTACTATCAGAGACTGGTTTGCTTGGTTGTCATCCTTGTGACACTCCCTTGGAAGCTACTACCCGTCTGGAAGAGAAGGATGGTGAACCTGTTGATAAGGGCGAGATATCAACGATTGGTGGGCAAGCTAATTTATCTCTCCCACCGCACGGATATTGCCATTCTTGTGAGTCTTGTGAGCCAGTTCATGCATGATCCTTATTCCACTCACATGGCTGCAGTTCTTCGTATTCTCCATTAGTCCATTACTTGAAGTCAGCTCTAGGAAAAGGGATCCTTTTGTCTCCTCATGACCATCTTCGCATTGAGGCTTACACAGATGCTGACTGGGGTGGTAACCCTGACAGGAAATCAACCTTCGGCTATTGTACTTTTGTTGGAGGAAATCTGGTCACATGGCGGAGTAAAAAGCAAAATGTTGTGGCAAGATCTAGTGTTGAAGCTGAATTCCGTGCTATGGCTCAGGGCATATGTGAGTTACTGTGGCTTCAGAGTTTACTCCTTGATATCTGTGGTTCTATTCATCTTCCAATGATGTTGTATTGTGACAACAAAGCAGCAATTAGCATTGCCCACAATCTAGTGCAGCGTGACCGTACCAAACATGTGGAGATTGATGTTTGAGTTAAAATAATACCGCAAGCGTACGGGTCAATCGTAGCTACGGGTCGAACACGAGGAGATATACGCCACTCTATTTAATTAACTTAAAAGTAATGCAAAGTGAACCAAATTAAAGTGTTAAATTAAACTAATTAAACTAATGAAAATTAATGCATCCTAACTCATAAGCATCTAACAAAATTAAAGGATTAAATTGGCGTCCTAACACATGAGCATCTAAACTATCAAACTAACGTAAATTGGAAGGAATAACAAAAACGCAGCCACACTTCATAATCACATAAAAAGAAATAAGGGAATAAAAGTGCATCCACATACCACAACCATATAAAAAAAATAAAAGAAATAGAGGGAGAAGAAGAAGAAGATAGAGAGAGATAGAGGAGAGGGAGAATGAGATTGAGAGTTTAGATAGTAAAACCTTGATGTCCTTGCATGAATGTAACTGAAAAGCTTGAATACTTCATAAACTTACCTTGACCTCCTCTTCTAAATCTTCTAGTCTTGTCATCAACTTAAGAACTTAGACTAGAAGGCTTAAAACCTAAATTAGAATTAAGAAATTACAACCCAATTGAAGACTTAAATTGAAATTAAAGCATAAACTAAACCTATTACAACCATTAAATGAAAATCAAAAAGCAAACTAGAACTTAGAAAAACCAAAAATCATAACTTAGAAGGAGAAGAAGAAAAGAAATTTTACTAAGTGAATGAACTAAAAATTACACTAAAAACTGAATTAAAATTGAACTAGAAACTAACTAAAAACTGAACTAAAAAACTAACTTCTTACAACCCAAAGGGCAAGGGGTATTTATAGGGGGGAAGAGAAGAGAAGGGAGAAGAGGGAAGTGTAGGAGAAATATTCCCTAAGAAAAGAGAATATTCTCTTCTCCTTCCTCTTTTACAATGCCTTGAATCCTAAGAAAAAAGAAAAAAATAGAAAGAAGAAGAAGAGAAGATTGTTTACATAGACCTTCTATTTCTAGAAAAATAAACTTCCAATTCTAACAAGTGCTTCCTTTTCTTTGTAGATATCTTCTCCAAGCAATAAAATCAAAGCATCTTTGATTTTTCAACTTTCCATAGGTGAGAATGTCTTTCAAAATAAGTCTATCCCAAGTAGAATTTCAGAAGTGCCCTTGAGAAGTTGGAGGAGGGTGATGACTAGGATTCCTTCAAGAATAAATAAAATACCCATTCTGTCCTTCAGAAAACGTGGAGCATGGGGTGCTTATATAGGCCTCACCATTGTGTTCCTTGCAAAAATCACCCAAAATAGACCCAAATTTCGGTCCAATTTGGAGTTCAGGAGCCCAAGATATCTCAAGTTGAAGTTGGACTGTCCAGAGCCCTCCAAATGGAATCTTTCGGGTACAAGAAATGTAACTTTTAATAATTCTGTTAAGGCCCCTGCAATCTGAACTTTCGCTTCACTTTGTCCCCAGCCGACTGTCAATAATTACAAATAAACCCCTATAGACCATTTTCGTGCTTCGTTACGGAAACGGCCGTAACTTCTTCGTTTCAAGTCGGAATCATGTGCCGTTTAAACCGTTGCGAAGCTGACTCGATGGGCTACGCATCCAAGCCATTAACACCTTTAAACCCCTTAAAAACATTTCCTTAGCATCATCTCCTCCATTTTCACAAGAATTCACCTAAAACCTGAAAAGCATAAGAAAGCACCGAGTAACTCTGTCCAATATGGTAAAATGTATGCTTTATGCCTTAAGATTTCACACATAAATGTGCTCATCAATTGACACTCTTCATCAAGGAGAAGTTAGAGAGTGGACAGATTTGTATCCCTTTTGTGAAGTCTGGAGATCAACTGGCTGATGTCTTCACCAAAGGGTTGAGTAGGAAGTTGTTTTATCGTAGTCTAGTCAAGTTGGGCATGTGTGATATCTATGCCCCAACTTGAGGGGGAGTGTTGAGATGTGTTACCCGATATTATAAGGGTATTTTTGGTATTTTATTTATGCTTTATTAATGTACTTTTGAACAAGGGTAGAATTGAAATTTGGGCTGACACTGTTCACGTGTACAATGTCGTGAACAGTGTTGTGAATAGTGTTTTCCCTTTGTAATCTCTTTTATTATTATTATTATAAATAGAGAGCTTGACTGATCTCATTGATCATTCAAGCCATTCACGAAATTCCTGTTTTGTTAACAATATGGTTAAGGGAAAACCTTAATTTGGGTAGTACTAAAGCTTATATTTCGTAAAGTATACTTGTCTTTTGTTCTCATCTTACTTGTGCTTAAATGTTGTTGTTTGTTGTGTAAAGTGTGTTGTGTGGTACTGCATACCATGGCATAGTGTAGTACTGTGTACCGTGGGATAATGGGATAATGTTGAGTTATAGTTTGCTTTTAGTTATTTAGCTTTATTGTAATTAGACTTGGACTTGGTTATTGATTTCTACTGTAATTAGACTTAGACTCTTAGTTGGTTTCCTACTTTGCTTGATTAATATACGGGAGAGGCATTCCATCCCATTCCATCGTGTTCACCCTCTCTCCTCTTTGCCATCTCCATCGCAGTTTTCCTTCTTCTTTTTCACAAGTTCTAGTTGTTGGGATTAGGTTTTGGTTTTGTCACATGTTGTGTTCTTATTGTGTAGTTATCCATACTCTAGCTCTCTGCTAGTTTCTGTATAAATTTACTAAGTTTTTGAAATTCTCTCCATTATTTCTGTAGTTTCTCCTCCAAATTGGAAAAATCTCTGAAATTTCCGAACTTCAGGCGATTTACCTTTGAATTGAAAGTATGAACCCCTTGTTTGTGTTATTTGGTTATAATACTTACAGGTATTAAACTATTAATTGTTTCACATTAATGATTTTTTTTTTTTTGGGGATCCAAGTCCAACTCAAGAATGGAATTCTTATTTTCTTTACTTGCTCAATCATAGGTATGTTGTTTCCTTATGTGCAGTGCACGGTGGATTGGGAATCATGGTTTCTCAATTGGAATTGATGATGTCCAGCCAGGTGAACTGCTAAATCGCCAGAAAAAGGCGAGGATTGAGGAAGGTTATGTAGCCTGTGATGAGTTAATACAGTCATTCAACAAAGGAAATCTTAAACTTCAACCTGGTTGTGATGCTGCTCAAACATTGGAAGCTGAAATAACTGGTGTTTTGAATAAAATCCGAGAGACAGCTGCCAAGGTGGGATATATTTAATTTCTTGGTACCTTTTTGTTCAAAACCAACCAATGAGAGATTATTCTGATTTACGCTGGTGGTATGTTTGTTCTTCTATGTTTTCAAATATTAATAATCATAACTATGTATCAGATGTCCTCAAATAAACAATATTCTTTTCTGTTTATTCATGCTCTCTTTCTTTTTAGATTTTCCATTCTTTAGGGTTTACGGTTTAGGGTTTAGGGCAACAACGGAAATATATTGAAAAGAAGGAAGACCGGTAGTGGGAAACAGAAGAAAATAGACCCTAAAGAGAAGGGGGAAAAAAAAATTGAGGATGACCACCAGCACCTCATGATTCATCTCCCCCTCCAAACAACTGAGACTGCCCCCACCTTGCCTGAAAGCAGCGTACAAAGACCCCTCCACTCCTAGAAATCCCCTTCCTAAGTAAAAAAGAACGGCCAGAAAAAGCAAGAAACCCAAAAAGAGAGGAAATAGTAGGGAAGAGAGATAAAAGAAAAACACATCTTGGCATTTATATTCAATTGAATATACTTTCCTTGATAAATTTAGATAAATAAACAAATAAATTTTTTATTTTATGTATATGTCAATATGCCTGTTGTTGTTAGAGTATTTGATATTTTTGGGCTAATTTTCTGTTATAATTGTAGATGCAAAAGAAATAAATAAATAAATAAATAACTAAATAAAACTACTCTTTTTTGGTCTTGAGAATTTATATCATGGCGATGTTTTTTTATTTAACTTCTTTTTCTCTATCACAGGTTTGCATGGAAGAACTGCATTGGAGGAATAGTCCTTTGATTATGTCACAGTGTGGATCCAAAGGTTCTCCTATCAATATTAGCCAGATGATTGCATGTGTTGGTCAGCAATCAGTTGGGGGTCGCCGTGCCCCTAATGGATTCATAGATCGAAGTCTTCCACACTTCCCTAGAAAATCAAAAATGCCTGCTGTAAGCTCAGTTTGTTTGTTGATGATATCCTACATTCCATCTACATCTCTGGAAACACATACATTCTCCTCCTTCAAACAATTTTTTCCCACCAACAGTCGATGCCACTTACTGGTGGTATAGAATAAAAATGATGAATAGGCAAAAGCATAAAGCACCGGGGTACTCCATGGGAGGAACGGGGTTGGTGTGGATAGGGTGGGGGAGGCAGTTGCCCTCCTGGACTTTTGTATCCTAATGAACATTAGTAGGTTTACGGTTTGGGGGGGGGGGATAAGTTTTGTACATTTCAATCACCCCCCCCCCATTTTTTAAATATACATCTGATATATGATTTGGGGGGGGGGGGGCATACATCAACCTTCCCCAAACCAAAGGGGGAG
Organism: Telopea speciosissima; assembly: GCF_018873765.1. Classification (NCBI taxonomy): domain Eukaryota; kingdom Viridiplantae; phylum Streptophyta; class Magnoliopsida; order Proteales; family Proteaceae; genus Telopea; species Telopea speciosissima. The sequence continues at coordinate 11,868,328 of NC_057916.1, forward strand.
GGAAAAAATTAACCTGCCATTATTTAGTTTCAAAGTTGGTTAGTTGTTGTCAGATTTAAGTAACCTGCCATTATTTAGTTTCAAATCTCCTTTATCTTTAATTATCTATTTTTTAAACATTTTTCTTAAAAAAGAACACTATAAACAAATAACACATAGGAAAAAACCAAAAAAAAAAAAAAAAAAAGAGACAAAGTTTCGCCTACTTATCATCTCAAATTGCATTTTTTTTCCCGCTTTCATAACCATTTATGTTATATATAAATAAATTGAAATTGTACATCTTTTGAGCTAAGAAAGTACCATCAATCTATTGAAGATCAAAAGAAAAATAAGGCTAATATTCATGAATTTATTTTTTTAGTTAACAAAAGAACACCACTAAGTGGGTTGAGCCATGTTAGACAACTAGGGATGATCTCATACTCATCATGTTGGAGAAGTTTCAGCTGCAAACAATTACGGAAAATGTCTCAAAATTGGGTCCAAAGTCATAGGAATGTAAAACGTGCCACTAGATTTCATTATTGTAAGATTCCACTTTTATAATTTAGATGAAACTATGGACTGACTTCAGGTTCCTTCTCTTACTTTGGGTACAAATTTGACCAGTTAGATTTTCGTGGGATCCTCCATCACTTGCAAGCCTTCCATCCACATAGATGTAGGTAGTGACGGATATAATTTATGCCTTACAAAGATAACTTATAAATCAAGAAAAATCTGTGTATATTTAAGTAAAAACAAGAGAATTTGTTAATAATTTAATGTAATAAAATACTTTAGCTAAAAAACAAAAGAATTTCTTCGATTTTGGTATTGTATATTAGAAAATAATACTGTTAAAAAGTATGTTAGAATTGTTATACTCTCACACCCCCGCAGAAAGAAAATCCTGGCTTCGCCCCTAGGGTGTTCTGCTGGCCCTAGGGGACCTTGTTTGGGGCCATTTGAGGGGGATGATATGGAAATCTGAACTTTTGATATGTATGTTAGAGTTGTTATACTCCCACACCCCGCAGAAAGAACTTTTATTTGTTTTGTCACATAGTAATAATAATAATAATGATAATAATAATAATAACAACAAACAACAACAACAACAACAACAACAATACGAATCTACATTAACAACAACAGCAAACAAGAAAAAAAAGAACAAAAGCAACAATACTTGTAATAATAGGAGTAATTTTTCTAGTCTGGCAGGTCTAAGAGTCCTCTGGAGTTGTGGCTAGCACAACACCTGCCACGTGGCAGATTGGATAGAGCTGAATAATGGGGACAGGTAGAGCCCAAGGCTCCCAAGCTCCACTCTTCAAATGTCAAGTTTCACCCAAAGTGGAGCTGGCCAAGTGGGAAACTAGAACTTTGAAAATGCTGCTAAGAGTTGAAAATTTTCTAAATAAAAATGGATGTATAAAAATACAAGGGAATTTGCCAATACATAGGTGGGTATATGGATTGATCTGAGTCTGTAATTTTACATATGGCCAATCTAGACCATTTTCTAGAGATCCATACGCTCAAAATTGCTACATCACCCATCCATGTGGCAAAACTTGCTGCTGGACTAGAGATGCTCTCCAGTCTTGCTAGACTAGAAAAACTTTTGCCTAATAGTAGTAACAACAGTAATCTTATTTCATCATCATCATCATCCAGAAGCACTGACAGGGTTTGTGTTGGCCTTATTTCAGGCTAAAGGCTTTGTTGCTAATTCATTCTACACTGGTTTGACGGCAACAGAGTTTTTCTTTCACACAATGGGAGGGCGTGAAGGTCTTGTCGATACAGCGGTATGCTTGATTTTGTCTATTCATTTCAGTATTCACCAACCATTTGTTCATATTTCATGATTTGTTAATTTGTTCTTTTCTTTCGTGGTTAGACATTTCTGAAATCTTAAAGCTTTTTTTTATTTTATTTTAAATATGAATGAATATTTACATGATTTGATAAATGGGGGTTATATTTTGTTCTACTGAAATTGCGAGCATTTATTTCTCTGAAGTTTGAAGAAGGTTTTTGTTCTCATATTGCTTCTGAATCTAGCTCTCCGGAAGGACCAGAACCCTTTTTATCCCACACTTGTGGCATTTCTGTTTCACATGGTTTGTTATCCCAACAAGTTTTCAGCTATGGGCAAGTTCAGCATATATTTTAGCAGACACAATCTTATATTATTTTGCTTGGGCTTTCCCTCCAACCCCTACTCCCAAGAAAAAATAGAAAGATGGATTCTTCATTGATCCCTTTCCAGCTTTAACTCACATTTGAACCATGAAAATTAGTTTGGTCCAAAGGACATATCCCTCGCCACAGCTTCACAGCCTGGAGAACCCTTAGACTTTGCCTCCCTACCCAAGCCTTCCTGATCTACCACAATATCCCCGTCTCCCCATCTTGCGCCTTTTGTTGGAATGGCCATGAGGACATAGCCCACCTCTTCTTTGCTTGCCCATTCACCTCCCCCATCTGGGAAAAAGCCCTCTCCACGATCTGGCCCCGTTGTAGAAGACCCCTAGCCTTTGATCGAGAATGGCTCTGATTGGACATGACATTCTCAGGGACCACTATCTGTGACACCATTGGAAAGCTTGTTTTTGGTGCCGCTATTTACCATATCTGGATGGAAAAGAACCTCAGGAGATGGACTTCCAACTCTCGATCTTTTGATTTGATTTGGAAAGCCATCTCCTTGGACGTTTCTTCTAAGCTCAGTTTTATTCGCCACAAGCGCTTTTTGGATACCCCAAGGAACAAACATATTGTTGTATCCTGGGATCTTGATTCATCTCTCTTGCAGTCTCCCACCTCTGCGTAGGTCGGGTTGCTTTTCTCTGTTCCCCCCCCCCCCCCTTCTCCCTTCTCTCTTATATATTCCCCCCTCTTCTTTCTCCCTGTCTCCTCCTGGGGTTTGGTAATTTATTTATTCACCAAAAAAAAAAAAAAAAACCAACATTTAAATGAATAAAGATTATTTGTAAGTCATATCATGCCTTAAAATATTGTTCTGATGTTTTTGATCTCGGCAGGTGAAAACAGCTGACACTGGGTACATGTCTCGCCGATTAATTAAAGCTTTGGAGGACCTCTCAATTCATTATGATGGCACTGTCAGAAATGCTAGTGGAGGAGTTGTTCAATTTCTGTATGGTGATGATGCCATGGATCCGGCACAAATGGAAGGGAAAAGTGGTTTCCCTTTAAATTTGGACAGATTGTACTTGAAAGTGAAAGTTAGTCATACACCTCCCCCTCCCTCCTCCAGAGGAAAAATCCCACTCTTTTGTTTGGCCTTCTAGAAGAGATTTTATGAATGCTTCAATCGGTCAGTTCACCGTTTCTTTGCCTTTTTTTTTTTTCTTCTTTCAGGCTACCTGTCCTAGTAGAGACAGTGCAAGTTTGGCTCCTCCTGAAATCTTGAGAGTTCTTGATGATAGACTTTCAAGACATGATATGAACCCTGAGGGCGGTTGTTCCGATGCCTTCAGAAATTCTCTGAAGGATTTTGTCCACAAACGCATTGCCATATTTAGGAGCACAAGGAGAACATTAGGACTGGATGAAGAGCATGTTCAGAAGGATAATTCTTTTGTCCTAGAAAATGTTGCTGCACATATATCCGGTATTACTTCCCGACAGCTACAGGTAGAATTCTGTCTTCTTAGTTTCGAATGTTTTCTCGTGGGAGAAATATTGTTTTTTCATGCCTTTGAAGTTCCATTTGGTTGAAGTATGTCTTTTCAATTGGGACATTCTTTGATTTACACTTAGTTTTAGCTATTTTCTTGGGGGAGGCGTATACTTGTACCAGTCTTAAGTTTCTGTTAGTTGAAATATGCCTTTTTGATTGGGACATTTTTTGATCTACACTTTGGTTTGCCAGTTTGCCTTACTCAAGCAGCTTATTTTGCCATAACATGAAAAAAATAAGTTGCTTCACTAATTCTCCCTCTGATAGCTTTTGTGGTTTATCTTGTAAGCAGTTTGACATCTTTGTTCAGTCGCCTGGTTACTGATGGGTTCTTTCTCCATTTTGGACATGGGACTCTAGTTTCTATTGTTCGTGTAAGAAAATTCCCTTTTCCCTGATCTGGTTCCTCCACTGCAAACCTTAGTTAGATTTAGGCATGATTTGTTAGGAAAATTTAAGTACTCTCTTCTATATCCCTGAAACAACTGCCTACAAATAATAATAATTATAAGGCTGGTTTGGACTGTCTTCATTTTTTTTTTCTCCAAAATCTTTTTATCAGAAAACAAGGATGCGTTGTTAGAGCATGGAAGCATAACTGTTTTAAGGATTCAAGGTTCAAATTTTTTATTTTGATGGATTTTTTTTGGGGGTGAATAAATAATTCATTACCAAAGCCCCAAAAGGGGAAAGAGAAAAGAAAATAAGACAAAACTGCATCCATCTCTCAAGGGGAAGGGGGAACCAGCGAGGATAAAGACAAGCCCAGGAGATAACAATGAGCTTGTTCCTTGGGAAATCCACAACATTACAATGTGGGGAGCAAATGAAGTTATAGAGCTAACATCAAAACAGGTGGCTTTCCAAATCTTGTCAAAGGAGCGAGAGTGGGAGCACCATCTTCTGAGATTGTGCTCCATTATGTGAGAAATGGCGGCACCAACGGCTAGTTTCCCAGCAGTATCGCAGATGGAGTTCCCCGAAAAGTCATATCCGCCCAGAGCCACTCCCAGTAGATGGCGAGAATTCTTCTACTTCGAGGTCAGTAGCTACCCAAGACCTTTTCCCAAACCGTGGAAGCAAAGGGGCAATAGAAGAAAGAGATTGTCAATATCTTCCGAACCATTCCAGGGGGGCACTAGCATCTCTCTATGGAGAAGGAAGGACTGAGTAGGGAGCAAATATGAGAGAGCTCTCCAAACAGTGAAGCCGTGGCGGGGGATATGACCCTTAAACCAAACCAGCTTATGCCAGGGGACTAAAGGGGCACGGGCTCTGATAAAGTCCCAAGCTGAGGAGGAGCTGAAGAGGTCATTGGGAGAATGAAGCCAAGAAACTGAATTTGCCAAAGAAGCGGGAGATGAAGAACCGGGGGGGGGGGGGAGGGCAGCCCAAATATCAGGTAATGCTAGGGGGGAGGACTGGGGGCAGCCTAGGCACCATGGGAGATAATAGAGGCCACTGGAGAGTGTTTGGCAATACTTGAGGAGTATATAGGCCTAGCACCCACAACAGAATAGAGGACACCTAAGGGATGCTAGTTATAGAACCATAGGGAGGTAGAGAGCCCATCAACATTCTTGGAGGAGATAGCCTATAGTGCAGTGGGCCTTAGGAGAATGATCTTATGCCAAACCCTGGAGGCATCAGTGGTAGAAGGGACTGTCCAAAGCGTATCATTACTGTTGTAATATGGGATATAAGGGTAGAATTGTCCTAGGTGTTTTTTGTTATGTTGCCCTAGGGGCATTTCTGTCCTTGTATTCTCAGTGCATTTATTATAAATAGGCATGTGATTGTGTCTCATTGACACAAGTCACAATTCCCAAAGTTATCATGGTATCAGAGCGGGAATCGACCTAGGGTTTCCCACTGCCGTCGCCATCTCTCTTTCTCTCCTTTCTCTATTTTTTCTTTCCCTAGCACCACTGCTACCTACCACCACCTACCACCGCCGTTGCCTCTCTTGTGACCCCCTCTCTCTCGGTTTCTCTTCTAGTGCCACCGAGAGGCAGGGAGTCGCATCTCCCTTGTTCCGCCACCCCTCAGTGGGGTTGATTTCATCACCGAGGGCTTTTTTTTCCTCCTTTTTCTTGGTTCCAGCCTCTATCCATGATATAAATAGGCCGCGATCTTCTTTTTGCAAACCCTTTTCTCAGATCTATTGATGATCTGATTTTTTCCCCTATTTTTTTGATTTGTGGTTGAGTTTTTTTCCGCACCTTGTTACGATGGGAGACTGTACTTCCTCTGCCACATTTACTTTGGAGATGCCAGTCTGTGGTCCATACGATTATTTTCCCACTTTCCCTGCTTGTGCTGTTCGACTAGATGACACCTACTATTTGATGTGGTCCAGATCCTGTTATCTCAACATCGACTTTTGCAGATTTGTGGGCTATCTCAGGTGCAAAAGAGAAGCCCCTCGCTGCAGGTCCTGAACAAGACAAATGGAGTTCTTCAAACTCCCTTTTGATGTCTTATTTACTCTCCAGTATGATGCCACAACTTGCTCGTGGTTGTTTGTTGCTTGACACTCTTGCAAAAATCTGGAAGGCCGCTTAGGAAACTTACTCTCAGGTTGGGAATGATTCCCAGGGCTATGATTTGCGGAAGAAACTTCATGAGACCAAGCAGAAAGACCTTAGCCTGTCCCATTACTATTCTGAGTTGCGAAGTCTGTGGCAGGATTTAGACTTTTATGACACTTTCCAAGCTTCTACACCTGAAGATGTGATCAAGTTCAAGAAACGGGAGGATAAATTCAGGGTGTATGATTTTCTTGCTGGGTTGAATGTAGAGTACGATCAACTCAGTGCCCAGGTTCTTAGCAGGGATCCCTTTTCCACCTTGGAGTAGGCATATTCACTAATCCAACTGGAGGATAGTTGACGCAATGCCATGATGCCCCCTTCTTCCCAGGAGAGATCGACCCTTGTATCTGGTTCTTCTGTACCAGTGTACCACCTAAAGGTAACCCTTCTCACCCCAATGATCATTCTGAAAAGGACCCTATTAAATGTGATTACTGCGGAAAGGAGAGGCATTCCAAGGATTTTTGTTGGAAGCTTCATGGGTGCCCTACCACTCCTGGGACTAAGGGCCGTGGTCGTGGGAGACCAGCTGCTCACATTACTGAAACCGTGGTACCCGAACCACCTATTGGTACTGCTCCTCCTTCCATTGGGCCTTCCCGCCAATGCTTTAGACGAATTGACTAAGCTGCTGCGCCATTTGGTTGCGAAGCTGGACTCCAATGCCAGTTATGCCTCTGCCTCTACTTCTGCTTTGGCTTCTTCTGACACGCCAGGTATTTCTTTTGCTGGTTTATGTCACTCTACCATTTTCGATTGTTGGATCCTTGATTCTGGTGCCTCTGACCATATGACTGGTAAGTTCGCATTACTGATGGTTCTCTTTCATCCATCTCTGGGAAGGGAACCATCACTTGTTCTCTTACCATGTCTTTACATTCGGTTTTACATGTTCCGAATTTTTCAATAAATCTTCTCTCCATTAATCGTCTCACATCTGATCTTAATTGCAAAGTAACTTCTTTCCCCTCCCATTGTCTGTTTCAGGATCTGGTAACGGGAGAAACGATTGGATCTGGTAAAGCTGATGGAGGCCTTTATTTTCTTGATGTTGCTTCTTCTCTTCGACATGCGCATCCCACTGTTGCTGAGTCGTCTGGTTCTCCTGAGTTGTTACTTTGGCATCACCGTTTAGGCCGCCCTCCTATGGGCACTTTAGTTAAAACTTTTCCAAATTTATTTTCCAGTTATAAATTGATGGATATTTTTTGTGATGCTTGTGGTTTAGCCAAGCAAACTCGTTCTTCATATTCTCCTTTAAATTCTAGAAGCACTTCACCTTCTATGTTAATTCATTCTGATGTGTGGGGTCCTGCCCGTTGGTCTTGTCTTTCTGGGTATAAATGGTTTGTTTCTTTTATTGATTGCTGCACCCGTTGCACTTGGATTTATTTGATGCATCATAAAAATGACGGTTTTTTCCTATTTTAAAAAGTTTGATTCTTTTGTTCAAACCCAATATGATGCCCAAATAAAAACTCTCCGTAGTGATAATGGGAGAGAACATTTTGATGGGTCATTCGGCTCAGAATGAGGTGGCTGAACGTAAAAACCGTCACCTCTTGGAGGTTGCCTGTGCCCTTCTCTTTGAAATGAATGTCCCTTCCCATTTTTGGGGTGAAGCTGTTTTGACTGCTGCATATTTAATTAACCGCATGCCTACCCATGTCCTTGATTTTAAATCTTCCATTCAGGTTCTTCAAGGCTCCACCACCTTTATTATTCCACCCAAAGTTTTTGGCTGTGTGTGTTATGTTCGAAACCACCAACACCCTAGTAAATTAGAACCGCAGGGCTTCAAGTGTATTTTTGTGGGTTATTCTCCTACCCAAAGGGCTATCAATGCTACCATCCCCCTTCTTGTAGGATGTTTGTCACCATGGATGTTATTTTTAATGAAGCTGTCCCTTTTTATGATTTGGCATCTCGTCAAGGGGGTGAGCTGGTTAGTGCCGTTATGCCTGTATCATCTCTTCCCATATCCTTGGTTCAGGGGGAGTCTTCCATTCCAAAGGAAACTCAACCTACTATTATTCCACCACCTATTATTCAAACCTACACCCGCCAACACTCTCGTTGTGGTTTGCTACCTGACACCACTACAGCTGCTCCAGATCCAATGGCTACTCCTGCACCAGATTCATCACCTCCAGGTAACATTTCTGACCTATCATCGCGTCCCATTATTTCAGATCCTTCCTTGGACTTACCCATTGCACATCGCAAAGGGATTAGAGCTTGTACACAACACCCTATTTCTTAGGTTGTGTTGTGCATTTGTGACTTCCTTATCCACTGTTTCTGTTACTAAGAACTGTCAGGAGGCTCTTCAAGACCCAAAATGGAAGGCAGCTATGATGGAGGAAATGCATGCCCTTGCAAAAAATGGCGCTTGGGATTTACTACCACTTCCTCCCCTTAAGGAAACAGTCAGTGGCAAGTGGGTGTTCATAGTCAAACAAAATTCTGAAGGCACAGTGGAACAATACAAAGATAGATTGGTTGCTAGGGGGTTTACCCAAACATATGACCTGGACTATCAGGAAACCTTTGCCCTAGTTGCTAAGATGAACACCATCCGAGTAATATTGTCATTTGCTGTCAATCTTGGTTGGGAGCTGCAACAGTTGGGTGTGAAGAATGCATTTCTTCATGGGGAGTTAGAGGAAGAAGTTTACCTAGATGTTCCTCCAGGATTTGCTACTAGGGAAACTCATGGGAAGGTATGCAAGCTCAAACATGCCCTCTATGGCTTAAAGCAATCTCCTAGAGCTTTGTTTGGCAGATTCCACAATGCTATGGTGAAGTTTGTATATACCCAGAGTAATGCTGATCACACTCTCTTCATCAAGAAGTCAGGAACCAAATTTGCCATCCTCATTGTGTATGTGGAAGATATAGTTGTCACGGGCAGTGATTTGAAGGAAATTGAGAGCTTGAAACGACTTCTTGGGAAGGAATTTGAGATAAAGGATTTGGGGCCCCTGCGATATTTTCTGGGCATTGAGGTTGCCTATTCTACAAATGGGGTATTTCTCTCTTAGCGGAAATACACCCTGGATTTACTATCAGAGACTAGAATGCTAGGGAGTAAGCTAGCTGATACCCCTCTTGAAGCTAATGTTTGTCTCTTCAGTAAAACAGGTGTCCCAGTAGACAAAGGGAGATATCAGAGATTGGTTGGGAAGCTGATCTATCTTTTCCATACCAGGACGGATATTGCATTCGTTGTCAGCATGGTGAGCCAGTACATGCATAACCCTTACTCCACTCATTGGGATGCTGTACTCGTATCCTCAGGTATTTAAAGACTGCTCCAGACATGAGAATTTTATTTTCTCCTAATGACCATTAGCGGGTGGAAGCTTATACAAACTTTGATTGGGCTAGTTCCCTTGATGACCGCTGGTCCACTTCTGGCTACTGTACTCTTGTTGGAGGTAATTTGGTAATCTGGAGAAGTAAGAAACAAACTGTTGTTGCCCGTTCTAGTGCTTGGGCTGAATTTCGTGCCATGTCCCATGGCATATGTGAGTTAATGTAACTTCAGGGACTATTGATCGATCTGGCAATTCCTACTTCACTACCCATGATGATGTATTGTGACCATAGTACTATATCTCGCGATATATCGGTATCTCGGGCCTACCGAGATATCCGAAATATCCGAGATATCGCGAAATATGACCGAAATATTGCATTTTTTCTGCAATATTTCGGGGGTCCATCTCGGGGGGGTTTTGGCCATATCTAGGCCTGAAACTTCATGGACAGCCTTATTTAAGCTTAATAAACACATTTAAACCATAAAATTGTAAAAATGTGAATTCAAATTGGTGTTTTGGGCTTGCACCCTTGATTGACATACGGTCGCCGACCCTAATGTATAAATAGTTAAATACACATAGATTAGGCAGTTAATATTTAATAATAGTATTTAACTTCATCACATATCAAGTTAAAGCCAATACACATTGATGAGTGCCATGATTCTCATAAACTCCATAATATTCAATAACTCGCTTAAAGCCTTAAAGGCAATACACTAAGTGTCAAAGTTAGTAAGTCACAAGACTCGCAACTCGCAAGTCACAACTCACAAGTTCATAGATCAATGAAATCATAACTTAAGTTACAAATTACAAGTGCTAAAGCTGCTAATAGTAGTTGTTGTGCCTCCCTGGATCAATCCGCACTCATGCCTCATTGAGTCGGCGTCCATTGCTCTCTGTTTGAAGGACATATGTGGACCACGGTATAGAATCGGAGAAGAAGCGAGTGTAGTCATCCACAAGTGTCACGTAAATGGAATCATCAACATCTTTAGGTAACCTATCCTAGGATATAAACTAGGGTTACCAATCGATCCGATCCGTGAAGAAGATGATCCATTGTGATATGATGTTGGCGCCGGTATGAGGCGATGGCATTGGCTGCATGTATGGTGGTGAGGTTGGTAGTTAGGTCCGCTAGGGTATGCAAAGATGTTATTTACAAAAGATGATCCAGTATGTCCCTGGGACTGGGACTGTAGTCATAGTCCCCTACCCCACTAAATCGCCCATATGATGATGATCCATATCTATATCCATCGTAAGGTTGTGATGCACCATAATCCGATGCCAATGGAGTGGTATGTGCGAAAATTAAAATAATTATTTAAGAGCAGAAAAATAAATCCGACCCCGTGAAGCCGTAGATCGGCCATTGGTGTCTAACATATATTTAATTCATTACCATCTAAGTCATATTACCCCTAATTATTTCCTATTTTAATTGTAGGAAAATGAATTTTTAAAACCAGAAAAAAAAAAAAAAAAAATACATATGGAAAAAAATTTCGACCTTTGTGAGGCTATAGATCGGCCTCCGGTGTCTAACATATATTAATATCATCACCATCCAACAAAATTTGTACATAGTCTTTTCAAAAAATAGTTTTAGAGGAATAGAATTTACCTTAAATAGTGGAAAAAAGCTTGGATGATGAGCTTAGATGACCCTCCGATGAGTTTACGCGAAAATCCGACAACAATGTGCTTGAACAATGGCTAGAGTGTTGGATGAGAGCTTGGAAGAGTGGAAGAATAGGCAAAAGACTGAAATTCCTTAGCAAATGCAGCTCTCGGTGAAATATGGACCGAAATTTGCGAAATATTGTATTAAAGCCCCCTTCACGTGACACTTTAAGCCAAAATACCATATTTCGTCGATATCTCACGAGATATCGAGATATTGTCGATATCTCACGAGATATCGTCGATATCTCACGATATCTCACGAGATATCGACGAAATATGGTATTTTTCATTTCGACCTGATTTCGCATCTCGGTAAGCTCGAGATATACGAAATTAAGCGATATTTCGCGAAATATCGCGAGATTAGAAACCAACTCCATGATGATGTATTGTGACAACAAGTTTGGTATTAGTATTGCTCATAACCCAGTCCAGCATGATCGCACCAAGCCTGTGGAGTTAGATCATCACTTCATCAAAGAGAGATTCGAGCAAGGACTGATCTGTATTCCCTTTGTTAAGTCTGGTGATCAGTTGGCTGATGTCTTCACTAAGGGGCTGAATAGTAAAGTTTTTTGTTCTCTTGTATGCAAGTTGGGCATGCGCAATATCCATGCTCCAACTTGAGGGGGAGTGTTGTAATATGAGATATAAGGGTAGAATTGTCCTAGGTGTTTTATGTTATGTTGCCCTAGGGGCATTTCTGTTCTTGTATTCTCAGTGAATTTATTATAAATAGACATGTGATTGTGTCTTATTGACATAAGTCACAATTCCCAAAGTTATCAATTACGAAAGGGACCCGAATATATCCACTTGACCTAAAATTTTGATGAATTTTTCATTGTATGGAGTTGCAAAAAAATTTTGCTAAAATGTTTCGTTTTAATTTTTCATATATTGTGTTGTTATGGTGGTTTAGTTGATGGTGTAACCCAAAGATACACCCCACTCAGCTCAGCCTTATCCCAACTAAATGGGGTTGGCTACATGGATCCTTTTTCTCCAATATGCTCTATTCAAAGCCATTCTTGTAAGTTGTAACTAGTCCTAGGCATAGTTATCAAGGCGTCACCTAGGCGTCCAGGCTCCTAGGATGCCTAGGCCGGCGCGTTGCCGCTTTGTTGGTGTCGCCTTGATTTGAGATCCTCTCCAACGCCATGGTCGCCTTGTCGCCTTGATAACTATGGTCCTTTGCTATGCATATCTTTCCTCATCACTGCTCCTAGAGTCATTTTAGGCCTACTCCTTGTACTTTTAGCTCCTTGAATCTGAATCCAATCACCCCTCCGTACTGGAACACTCAAAGGCCTTCGTTGCACATGTCCATGCCCCAAAAGATTTTCTTGCAACTTTCATGTATCGGAGCTATTCATAAATTAGCTCTAATTTGTTCGTTCTTTATTTTCTCTTTTTTAGAGTTACCACTCATCTATATCATTATCCTCATTTCATTGACAATAAGTTTGTTTATATGTTATTTCTTCACTGCCTAACATTCAGCTCCATACATCATTATTGGTCGTATAACTATCCAATAAAATTTTTCTTTTGAGTTTTAAAGGAGTAAGTTGATCACACGTCACTCTGGACACACTCATCCACTTCATCCAGCCTATTCTAATTCTTTGTGCAAAACCATCCTCTATTTCTCCTCCTTTATTTATGATTGAAGCTAGGTACTCAAAATTTGCGGCATCTCCCTATGATCAATTTTCGCGACCTCACTTTATCCTCCTTTGTTTATGATTGAACCTAGGTACTCAAAATTTGCGGCATTTCCCTATTGTCACTATAGTTACACACTGTATACATTGTTTTTGTTCTTATCTTAAAACCTTTTAATTCTAAGGTTGATCTCCAGAATTTAAACTCTGCTTTTGTTTAATCCACCTAAACAATATCATCCGCAAACAACATATACCAAGGGATCTAATCCTGAATGTCTCTAATCAACTCGTCTATGATTAGCAAAAACAAAAATGAGCTTAAAATTGATCCTTGATGTAATCCTATTGTAATTGGGAATTCACTACCCTTCCCCACCCCCCCCCCCCCCCACACACACACACACAATTCTTGCAATTTTAGGGGATGTTGATATAAGTGTTAATTATATAATGAGGAAAGAAAAATTATTTTTCCTTTGTAGAACAAATAAGAAATACATAGGAGACAGGCATTACTGTTGCCAGAAGGATAAACTCAAAATTATCCAAAACAAATTCTTATTTTTTTCTTTTGTTTTCATGTTGGTTTTGTATAGTAGAGTCAAGAGCAACATAAACATTATAAACCAAAAAGAACTCTTGCATCATGTTGTTTCCTACGTATCTCTAAAGTTTCATATTGGCTCATCTTTGTGACCCAATAAGTTGGGGTGCATAGTACTACATCTCCACCAGTCCAAGTTCCCATGATATATATTCTCATCCTCCTCTTCTTCACCAGTCTCACTGACATTTCTTCCAGGGTTTTAAATCTAAACGAGATTAGGAGCCTTCAACCTTTTGTGATCTGAAGTGATTTGTGAAGTTTCTTCGAAAAAAATATTACTGATATTTCGGTATTTCAAAAATTCCATAACAATTTTATTTTTGTTTTCTTGAATTTAGGGCTATTTTTGGATGCCAAGAAAAGAAAAAACATAATGAGACAAAAATCATGATGGTGCAATGATTGTTTTATGTGTGTCTCTCTCTCTCTCTCCTCAAATTCATATTTTTTGATTTTTTTTTCTTTTCTTGACATCCAAATGTAGCCTTAGGGAACATATTCTGTTTCTTGTGAAATTTCTTAGTCCTCCCATAAAAGGGGAAGTCCCAATTTAGAAAGCCCTTGACTCTCTAAATTGGGATTTCATTATCAAGGCCATGAATATGATGGGGTTCCCTCCTATGTTTGTTAACTGGATCTATCATTGTATCTCCACTCCTTATTTCTCGGTGTTGGTCAATGGCAGCCCGGCAGGATTCTTCTCTTCCTCGGTTGGAATCAGACAAGGCTGCCTGCTGTCCCCTTTCATTTTTACTCTTGCTTTGGAAGTCCTTTTAAAAGAGATCCAATGCAAAACTGATCAACGGCTCATATACCCTACCAATTGCAAGCGGCTCAAGATCTCTCACCTTGCCTTCGCCGATGATCTCATGATATTCTCCAAAGCAGATTTGGGTTCGATTGAGACCACCATGGGCTGCCTATCTCTTTTTGAAAACATGTGGGGCCTCAAGATTAATCCTCATAATTTCCTGCTGTTTGTGGCTGGAATTAATGAGCAGCATAAGCTCCTTTTACAAGAGAAAACTGGGTTTCCTTTAGGCCAGCTTCCTGTGAAATATCTGGGTCTCCTCCTTATTCCTGCCAGGCTCTCGGCCCACTTGCACTCCTATCCTTGAGCTCCTTCGAAAAAAGCTCCAACTTTGGAAAGGAAAACTTCTCTCCTATGCCAGTCGCCTCGAACTGATCAGATCAGTCATGCAAGCATCTTACATCTATTGGTCCGGCATTTTTGTTCTGCCCCAATCCATCATCAAAGCTATTGAAGCTCTCATATGTGGCTATCTCTGGAAAGGTATCGAAACTTCTAGATTCCTCCGCCCTCTCAGTTGGTCCTCTGTTGGCCTGCATAAGAAAGAAGGGGTCTTGGATTAAAAAGAATTATAGAGGTCAACAAGGCTGGGATTCTTAAACTCATCTGGAAGCTTGCAGCCAAGCACAACAGTATTTGGGTAGATTAGATATATTCAGGATTCCTTCAAAATGATTCTATCTGGACTGTCAGCAGCTCTCCGGATGCTTCTTGGGTTTGGAAAAACATTCTCAAATGGAGAAACTTGGCTCTTGGAGTTATTACTTCCAAGATTGCAGATGGCTCCACCACAAGACTTTGGCTTGATCATTGGCATCCCTTAGGCATCCTCCCTTAGTGAGCTCCAGAAATATTTACAAGGCTGGTCACGACAGACTTTCAACAGTTGCAGACATCATCTCCTCTGGATCTTGGGCCCTCCTCCTTCCCCACAGCTTGCTTTTATTTGGAACTCTCTCCCTCCTCTGATCGGAAGGAATTCAAATTTTGGAGACTTGGTTTCTTGGACTCCTTCGGCAGGTATCTTCAGCTCCAAATCGGCTTGGAATGACATAAGATCTAGAGGCCCCTTTATTGATTGGTTCAAAGGCCATATCCCAAAACATAGTTTTTGTGTTTGGCGTACACTTACAAACTGTCTTCCAACTCAGGCTTTCCTCATTCGTCGACATCTAAGTGTCTCTCCTGCTTGCTGCCTCTGTTGGAACGGCTCAGAAACAGTCGATCATCTGTTCTTTGAACGCCCTTTTTCAGCTTCTATTTGGTCCGGAATCCTCATCAAATGCTGGCCTAGGAGATGAAGGATTCTGCCCCTTCAGAGTGAGTGGAAGTGGATCATTCAAGCTTGTGGGAGCAATTCGCTTTGTGATAGAATTGGTTTGTTGGCTTTTGGGGCTTCCATCTTGCATATTTGGATGGAGCGTAACATTAGGAGATGGACTTCCAACTCTAGGTCTTTCAAGCAGATTTGGGATTCCATATCTTTTGATGTCAGCTCCAAATCCTCCTCCCCTTCCCCTTCCTCCTCTTGTGTAAACTCCCCAAGGAATAGGCTCATTGTTGCTTCATGGGGTCTCCCTTCTTCTCTTCTCTCCCCTTCACCCTAGGGGGTCGGTCAGCCCTATGTATTGTAGGTTTTTCTCTTCTCTCCTTTTCTCCCCCTGAATTTTCGGGGCTTCTTGTATTCTTTCTCTTTGGTAATGAATTTTTATTCACAAAAAAAAATAAAAAAAAAAGAAAAAAGAAAAAAAAGATGCCGCATAAGGGATTATCACCTGATCACAGAGTTGGAATGTATAAATGAGTTAATTCAAGGAAGAGAACAAGAAGTAATAGCTGAGGGAGGAAGGAGAAGAAGAAGAAGAAGAAGAGAAGAGAGGAGAAATGAGAGAATCGATTATGTGTGTTGAGTGATTCTCAACACACATATTAGCTTCATTTAATTAACTTCTATGAATTACATAGACCTCCCTAGAGAGGTAATTGGAAATTAGAAAAGAAAGGAAAAATACAACTTAGTCGTGTCTTATGACAAGATAATGACAGAACTACCCTTATACTAAATATTCTAATAACTCTAATACTCCCCCTAAAGCTAGAGAATAAATGTCATACATTCCCAGCTTGCACAATAAGGTACCAAATAGACCAGGAATGAGACCCTTGGTGAAGATATCTGCTACTTGATCACCTGTCTTCGCAAAAGGAGTGCAAATGCAACCAAAATCCACAGCTTCTCTTTGATGAATTGTCGATCAACCTCAATATGTTTGGTTCGATCATGGTGAACTCGATTCTGGGCAATACTTATAGTAGATTTGTTGTCACAATAAAGTCTCATTGGTCCTTCAGTGCCAAAACTCAAGTCTTAAAGTACTCTTCAGCCATATAAGTTCACACACTCCATGAGCCATGGCTCTAAACTCTGTCTCCGCACTGGATCTAGCTACAACTGGTTGTTTTTGGCTCCTCCAGGTTACTAGATTACCACCCACAAAAGTGCAGTATCTAGAAGTAGATCTTCTGTCAAAGATTGAACCAACCCAATCAGCCTCTGTGTAGCCTTCGATCTTCAAATGGTCATGCCTGGCAAATAAAAGACCCTTTCCTGGGGAGGATTTTAAGTACCTAATGATACGATAAACTGCATCCAGATGTCCACTCCTTGGAGCATGCATGAACTGACTCACCACTCCAACTGCATAAGTGATGTTTGGTCGAGTCAAGGAGAGATAAGCCAGTTTCCCAACTAATCTTTGGTACTTTCTTGCATCTATGAGAGAAGAACCACATTCATCACCAAGCTTATGATTCGGATCAATTGGGGAGGTTGCTGGTTTGCACCCCATCATGCCCATCTCTTTCAGAAGGTCTAAGACAAATTTCCTCTGCAGATATTGATTCCTTTCCTTGATGTAGGTACTTCAATACCCAAGAAGTATTTCAAGAGTCCAAGGTCTTTGATCTCAAACTGTTTAGTCAAATAAGACTTCAATCTGTTTATCTCAGCAACATCATTGAAGTTACTACAATGTCATCAACATAGACAATGAGAGCTGTGACTGTACCATTTCCTTTCTTGATAAACAAAGTATGGTCAGCTTGACTCTGGTAATACCCATTCTTCAGGATGGCTTGTTTAAATCTCTCAAACCTGGCCTTAAGAGACTGCTAGAGGCCATATAGAGCTTTCTTCAAGAGACACACTTTCCCTTCAGCTGAGGGACACTTAAAACCAAGTGGGGGCTGCATGTACACTTCTTCTGCTAAATCTCCATGAAGAAATGCATTCTTCACATCTAATTGGTACATTGGCCAATCTTTATTAGCTGCTACTGAAAGAAGAACCCTGATTGAGTTATGCTTGGCAACAGGGGCAAAAGTTCTTGGTAGTCAATGCCATACACTTGACTGTACCCTTTTGCAACCAGCCGAGCTTTATATCTTTCCGCTGTACCATCCGATCTATACTTGATGGTATAAACCCATTTGCACCCAATTGGAATTCTCCCCCTGGGAAGATAAACCAATGTCCAAGTACTATTCTTCTCCAGAGCCACCATTTCCTCTGACATTGCTTGCATCCATTTTGGATCGGATAAGGCCTCTGTGACATTTTTGGGAATGGAGAAGACTCAATGGCAGTGGAGAAGGCAATACCTGTAGGAGATATAGAGTCATAGGAGACAAACTGGGCTATGGGATTAGTATAAGCTTTCTTCCCCTTTCTCATAGCAATGGGAAGATCTAATTCAGGAGGAGAAGTGTTACCTGAATTGGGAGGATGAGATTAAGGATGAGGATCCAAAGAGGACTTTTGGCAGGGCTGCTTTCCTATTCCCTTCAAGCATTTACCTCTTTTGAATACAAGCAACTTTTTTTCTTTGTGCTCTTTTTCCCTTTTAGTATCATCACCACCACTAGCATCAACATCAACAATACCATTAGCATCAACAACATCCACCTCTTTATATTTTCCAATATTAAATAGGAATGGGCAAGTGGAGGTAGGCAAGGGAGATAAAAAAGGAGTAACATCAGCAACATCAGCATCCTGTTCACTTCTAGTAATGCTCTCCCCCTAAAGAGGATGCTAAGGAGAAGCAAAAAAAAGGGAAATAGACTCAAAGAAGGTGACATCTTTCGAGAGAAGTCACCTTTGGGAAGGAGGGTGGTAGCATTTATACCCTTTTGTTGAATCAGAGTAGCCCAAGAAGATGCACTTAAGGGCTTTGGGATCAAGCTTGGTGCGGGCTGATTTGTTGACATGAACATAACAAACACAACCAAACACTTTTGGAGGCAAGGAGAAGACTGACGATTGAGAGGAAAGAAGTTCCAGGAGAGATTTGGAGCCAAAGAGTGGAGATGGCATCCAGTTAATAAAGAATGCAGCAGTAAAAAGTGCATCAGACCAAAAGGTCTAAGGCACATGCATACCAAAGAGAAGACTCCTGGTGATTTCCAACAAGTGGCGGTTTTGTCTCTTAGCCACCCCATTTTGTTGAGGGGTGTCAACACATGCCAGTTGATGGATGATGCCATTATCAGTAAAGAACTGTTGGAACCCCCCATACATGTACTCTCCCCCCTTATCAAACCTATCAATTTGAATTCGAGTACCAAACTAAGTACTGATAAATTGATAAAAATTCTTGAAAGCATCATAAACATCACTTTTTTGTTTCAAACAAACAGTCCAAGTGGACCTAGAATAGTCATCAACAAACGAAATAAAGAAACGAAAGCTAGACAAAGAAGTAGTGGGAGAAGGCCCCCAAACATCATAATGAACAAGAGAAAAAGGTATAGTAGATCTATTATCATGATAAGGATAAGATGTTCGACAATGTTTAGCAAAAATACATGATTCACACTGAAAAATGTAAGAAGAAGGAAAAGAAGTAAACAAATGGGGTAACTGTCTCCTTATAACAACAAAAGAGGGATGACCCAAACGTTGATGCCAAAGCATTATAGACTCCAAAGTACTACGGTCACTCCGACCACAAACTTAAGCTGCAGTAGTAGATGAACTAGGTAAACATGGTGCAAGAAGATAGAGTCCTTTCTCAGTCCCACTGCCAATAACCCTCTTTGTCTCCAAATCCTGAAAAAGGTAATAGGAAGGAAAGAAAGTGACAACAATTTAAGGATTTGGTTTGATGACTTAGTGATAGTAGGTTAGTATCAAAATCAGGGACATGAAGAACAGACTCAAGAGAAATAGCAGTAACCCTCACATTACTCTTACCAGAGACAAAAGAAAGGGAACCATTAACAACCCTTACCTTGTCCCGGCCAAAGCAAATGGAATAGGAATCGTAATACTGTGACATACCAGTCATGTGGTCGGAGGCTCCAGAGTCAATGATCCAAGTAAGAGTAGTAGAAGGTGCAGACGAGACTTGCAAAGCTGAGGCAGAAGCAACTGACCCTCCAGGGGTAGAACTAGTATAGGAGTGACCAAGGTGGGACATCAACCGGCGGAAAGCTACAATATCATCCTGGGAAAGAGAATCAGGAGTAGGCTGAGGTCCAAATGTCTCAGTCTCGGATGTCACAGAGTGGAACCTAGCTCCTCCCCGCCTACCACCACGGACACTAGATGATCCACCACACGTACCAGGGGGCTGCCCAGGAAGATCCCAACACCTGTCCTTAGTGTGCCCCAATTTTCCACTGTGATAACATTTAAATCTTTCACGGTGATCTCCACGTGTTGGCCCTTGGCCTCTCCCCCTACTTCTCCAGTCTCGATGGGAACTAGAAACAAGAGCAGATCTCTCCATTGATGGTGCAGTATCCATGATTGTTCTCCTGGTTTCCTCACTTTGTAGGTAACTACACACTTCATACAATGATAGAAATGGAGACCTCCCTAAGATCTGCAGAAGAATGGGTCATACTCTGGATTGAGCCCACCAAGTAGAGAGAAGATCCTTTCAACTTTCTGGTTCTTATAGACCTTGACTTCATCTTTTGAGTTGGACAGTCTAAGGTACCTGTAGTGATCATATTCTTGCCACAGGCTGATAACAGTGTTGTAGTAATCGGAGATGCTTCTATCACCTTGTTTCATATTGATGACTTTTTGTGGATTTGGTTCACCTTTGCATAGTCACCAACTAGATCAAACGTCCTGGTGGTACTATCCCACATATCTTTTGCAGTGTTCTTGTCCATAAATCTCCTACTAATCTCAGGTTTCATGGAGAAAACCAACCAAGTCATAACTGTGGAGTTCTCAGTTTCGTACTTCAGATATCCTGGATCAGTAGTGGTAGGCTCCTTAATAGAGCCAATAATATACCCCAACTTTCCCCTACTTCGCAGGGACATCTTCACAGAATGAAACCAGTCTAAGTAGTTGGTATTGTCCAACTTCACAACAGAAATTTGGGTGTTTGGGTTATCAAAGGAACTCATAGTGGGGAAACCACTACTCAGGCTGCTACCAGGAGTTGGTTCACTGACCTCACAATCATTCCCAGACATAGTAGACAAAATATGCAAACACTTCAATAGTCAATATAGTGTTCTGCTCAAATGGGGAGTACACTCAACCCAAACTAAGGAGGCAAACCAGTAAACAAATGGCTCCAAATTAAACAGACGAGGAGCAAATGACAAAGCCAGCAGGCATACAGAGAGCAAATACTTGTAGAACACCTACCAAATCCTTCTAACACCCAAGAGTCTTCAGTCCATAGTACTCAACAAGTATAAAAGGATGAACTCTTTCATTCTCATTAGCTAATTAGCATCCAAGGCATCCAGCTTTCAAAAAGATTCAAGCAAAGAGCAAAAAAACAGAGCTGGCGATACTTGTACAGCACCAAAAGAGAGAGCAACACTCTCTAACCTTCTCCCTTCAAGAACCGAGCCCTTGGGGCTTTAAAAGGACACCTTTAGGCGACTCAAATGGGCCTAGCTTCAAGGCAAAACAACCTTTCAAGAGGCAGAATTGAAACTGAGACAAGAGTGGCTGGCGGAAATTCTGGGTTCATCTCCAAGTGCTTCAATGCAGTTTTCCAGCCAAGAGACCTACTCCATTCATCATTTCTTTGAAGATCTAACCACAATAGATCATTCTATATGAAGTACTTTACATAGTATGGTCTCAATGGAACTCTTTTACATTTCTAGGGTTCCAAAGAGAGTTGAGAAGCAAGAGGAACTAGGTCGACTCTCAAAATCTGCTTTGATACCAAGTTGGAATGTATAAATGAGTTAACTCGAGGAAGAGAACAAGAAGTAAGAGCTGAGTGAGGAAGGAGAAGAAGAAGAGAAGAGAAGAGAGGAGAAATGAGAGAATCGATTATGTGTGTTGAGTGATTCTCAACACACATATTAGCTTCATTTAATTAACTTCTATGAATTACACAGACCTCCCTAGGGAAGTAAATGAAAATAAGAAAAGAAAGGAAAAATACAACTTAGTCGTGTCTTATAACAAGACAATGACAGAACTACCACCCTTATACAAAATATTCTAACAACTCTAACACACAGAAAGTGTGTTCCATATGTGATAATTCTGTAGATTAAATTTTATTGCAAAATTATGAAACTGTATTCCCATTTCACTCCCAAAAGACACTTGCTCAGCATATTTAAATCCTTTCTGTGAATTGTACCAACCTGAAAGCAAGGATCTGGTCAGTGGTCACTATGCTAATCTTAAGTGGAATAAATGGCTAACATCTTGATGTTTCTTTTTGCTTCCTTCAGTCTCCATCAAGTTTCAAACAGTACCACAGTCCATAATATGCAAGGGAGAGATTAAAGGGAAACTATGGGCAAGGCTTAAATATTTTAAGCATTTGTGTGCCTAAGAAGGAGAGTGCACATGTTCCCTTTAATTTGTTCATGGTTGTTAGCGACCTTGTGGATAAGGTTTTGTTTTCGAAGGGGATTTAGATTGACCTAGAAATGTAGCTGTTAATGTGCTTTAGGTACTGTTCACGTAAACAGTGTCGTGAACAGTACATACAGTATTCACCTGAACAGGGTCATGAACAGTACCTTACACTTTTCACGTGAACAGTAACAAGAAGATGAGAGTTGTTAGTCAGGGGCAATTTTTGAATTTCTCTTGTGTGTTAGCTTTACCCTATTATTAATAATATTGATGAAGAGGAGAACAATTTCATTCGATAGTTCTCCCCAAAGGATTACAGCCACTTCTCTTCTTCATCTTCTTCCTCTCCATCTTCTCCATTAAATCTGGTTTTAGTTACATGGTATCAGAGCTGGGATCTTAGGAGTCAATTCTACATCCTAGGACCTACTCGATTACTCTCAAATTGATCAAGAGAGTGTTGCGGTTTTGAAGGCTTCACGTTTGAAGGTTTTCGTGACCACAGTTTGAAGGGGCTGCAACACCCTATGCTGCGTTTTGGTGGTGTTTGCTGAGACTGGTTCATGATTATATAAAGGAACCTAGTCTCGATTTTGTAGTGATTGCTTGATATCGATTCAAGGTTTTGTGAAGTGGTTATTTTTTCGATTTCAGTTCTTTTTTTTGGTGGTTTGAAGGTTCTTTGTAAGGTTTTCCCTGAATCGACCCTTACAGGATATTGAGATTGCATCGATTTTTTGTTCTAAAATCGATCTCTAAATTTTTCGTTGGCTGTTGGTGATCGTGTTTGCTTGCTGGTTCATCACTTTTGCTCAGTTTTTATTAGTTGTTGGTGAATTTCTGCATCGGTTTGCTTGATCGAGATGGGTGACCCAACTGAAGATTCTAAAGGTGTTATCTCTAAGGTTGTTTCGGGCTCTTCCAAATCTATTACAGAGAAGAGATTGGAAGGGGTAAGTAATTTCCAGCAATGGAAGAAAATTGTGTGGGTTGTTTTGACTGGTCGTGGCCAACAGAAACATCTTACAAAGGCCAAACCAGAGGATGATGAAGCGTGGGAAATTGTAGATGCACGCATTCTGGGACAGATGTTGAATAGTATGGATTCACAGGTCGTTGACTTAGTGACTCACATAGATACTATGAAGGAGTTATGGGATTACTTACATGTTTTGTATTCTGGACAGAATAATCTATCCCATATATATGAGCTGTCACAGGAGTTCTATCGTGCTGATAGGAAGGGACGTCTGTTGACCCAATATTTTGCCGATTATAAACGAATGTTCGAAGACTTAAATGCATTGCTGCTCATTAGTTCGGATGTGAAACAGATGCAAGATCAACGTGAACAACTTGCAGTCATGGGATTTTTGGGAGGACTGGGCCAGGAATATGACTCAGTATGCTCCACTATTCTTTGAGGAGATAAAATTGCCTCACTTGCAGAAACTTTTTCTCGCGTTGTTCATGTTTCTCGTGACAGTTCCTATGAACTAGCAGCTGCTCCTGGTGAGAGCTCTGCCCTTGTTGCTTCTAGTCAAGGGAGAGGTAATGGTGGACGTAATGGGGGCCATGGTGGTGGTGTAGCTGGCCGTGGAGGTGGAAGAGGCAGTGGTAGTGGTAATGGTGGTGAAATTTCTGGTTCTGTGAAGACTTGTAGTCACTGTAGTCGACCAGGACACATCCCACGCTTTTGTTGGATACTTCATGGGAAGCCACCTCAACAGCAGTATGCTAATTGAGCAGCTAGTACCAAGCCTCCTGCTACACCTTCTGAGGGTAAGTTGGTAAGGTTATCTGATGAGGATTATGCTCAGTTCACAGAGTTTTAGATTTCTCGGCCTTCTACATCTTCCTCCACGGCTACTTTTGCCCAGACAGGTAATGCCACTGTGTGTTTCTCCACTTCTCGTCCGTGGATCATTGATTCAGGTACTTCTGATCATATGTCTGGTGTGTCAGGTAACTTTTCTTCCTTTCGGTCTTCAGAGTCTAGTGTTACATTGGCTGATGGTTCCCTTACCAAAGTCACTGGCATGGGTACTGTCAACCCAACTAAGTCCTTGTCCTTGTCTTCTGTTCTCCATTTACCTGCCCTTGTAACCTGCTTTCTGTTAGTAAAATTACTAAAGCCTACAATTGTTCAGTGACCTTTTATCCTAATTCCTGTGTTTTTCAGGATCTTATGACGAAGAAGATGCTTGGTAGGGGACGTGAGCAAGGGGGGTTGTATCATCTTGAAGACTCTCCTTCAGTTGCTTATTCCAGTGTTTTGTCTCCACACCAAGTTCATTGTCGGCTGGGCCATCTGTCTTTGCAGAGTTTACAGAAGTTGGATCCTCGTTTTAGTTCCCTTTCTAGTTTAGAGTGTGAGTCATGTCAGTTTGGAAAGCTCCACCGTGTGAGTTATCCCCCTAGAGTCAATAAACGGTCTGCGAGTCCATTCTGATGTATAGGGGCCTTGCCCTGTTACTTCTAAGATGGGATTTAAATATTTTGTTACGTTTGTCGATGACTATTCTCGAGTCGCCTGGATTTATTTGATGAAAAGTCGTTCTGAGCTGTTTGCCATTTTTTGTGCATTTGTTACTGAAATTCAGACTCAGTTTGATAAGAATATTTGTGTTTTACGTAGTGATAATGCCCTTGAATATTTTTCTGCTCCATTTAATTCTTTTATGGCCAACCGTGGCATGTTGCACCAGTCTTCTTGTTCAGATACACCCAACAAAATGGTGTAGCTGAACGGAAGAATAGACATTTAATGGAAGTGACCCGTTCAATCTTTTTGAGATGAAAGTACCAAAAATCTTTTGGGCTGATGCTGTCTTGACTGTGTGTTTCCTTATAAATCGTATGCCATCTTCTGTGTTACAGGGTGGGATTCCTCATTCTCTTTTGTTTCCTACTGAACCTCTCTTTGTTTTACTACCTAGAATTTTTGGGTGTGTTTGCTTTATCTGTGACCATCGTCCAGGTTTGTCCAAATTAGATCCCCGGGCTATTAAATGTATTTTCTTGGGTTATTCACGCACTCAAAAAGGTTATCAGTGTCTATTGACCCAATATTTTCCGGCTATCTGCTCTTTCCAGTAGCCTGCCGGCGAACAGAATGCCTTCCCTTTCTCCCCCCTCAATCCCTGACCCTCCCTCTGAGCCGCCCCGTTGGAACTCCTTCTTCACTTCTCCTAGCAATTCCTCCCCTTCGACTGAAGGTCTCCCTCTGCACTTTGTAGCCCCAATCGTCGTGGGATCTTCCAAACGTGTTGTCTGCTCTCCGGATGTCTTAGATGATGAAGCTAAAGTCTGGGAATCCTGTTTAGTGGGCCATTTTTTAGGATCCAGACCCTCTTTTCATATTGTTAAAGCCTCTCTCTCCCGCCAATGGAAACCTCTTGGTTCTCTTGACGTTTACCTGCTGGATAATGGTTTCTTCATCTTCAAGTTCTCTGATGAAAATGACAAAAACCGAGTGCTTGAGGGTGGGCCTTGGCAAGTTGGAAGGAAACCAATTTTTCTTCGACAGTGGCATCGCTACCTGCAGCTTCGCCGTGTTGATCTCTCCTCCATTCCTCTTTGGGTGTCGCTCCCTGGTCTCCCCCTTCACTTCTGGTGTACTGAAGGGTTTAGTGTTGTTGGTTTTGTGCTGGGGGAAACCTCTGTTCTCTGATATGCGAACCATGAGGAAGCTGAGGCTGGCTTACGCTCGTATCTGTGTTGAAGTTTCTGCTGAGGAACCTCTTCCATTGTTTATCACTGTGAACGATGGGGAGGATCATACTTTCGAACAGGAAGTTCACTTCGATTGGAAGCCTCCCCATTGCTTACTCTGCAAGAAATTTGGACATGATTCATCCCTTTGTGAGCCAACTGCTATTTTGCAGCCATCGGAGACTGGCCAGGAGCAAAGTTCCGAGTTGCCTCATCCAAGGGGTCGTACCAGGTCGAGACCTCGCCGGCATCGGAATGCTCCGGCAGTAAATCAAGGCAGCATTCTTGGGTTTCCCCCTTTGCCCATTGGGCAAAACCGATTTGCAGCTCTGCGAGATGACATCCATACGAACTCTGGTCCTTACACAGTGCAGAGCCTCAACTCGGCAGTCCCTCGAAGTCGCTCTCGCATGTCGCTAGCTGGAGATGACTGTGCTGCTACCTCTGAACCTGAGACTGAACCTCCTCTGGTCGCCTCGTTGTCGGCTTTGCAGCCCCTGCACACTGATCCTGGTCAGCTACCCTGTGAATCGCCTGCGGAGGATCTCGCCTCTCCTCTGGTTTGCTCCCCTTCTCTCCTGCTTTCCTCTCCTCTTCTCGATGCTTCCTTTTCCAATGCTATTCCCCTTTCTCCCACTTTGATAGACTCAGATCCCCGTTTATCCATTTCTCCTCCAACCATCATTGTTTTACCCATTTTGCCCTCCACTAAAAAAGGCAAATCCAAAAAGAAAGAAAAGAAAGAGAAAGAGAAAGAGAAGAAACGTAAAAAGTCGTCCCTCTCTGGGGCCCACCCTTCCCTCTCGCCCAACTCTTCACCTATTCCTGCCGGGTCGAGTAACTGTTTACCTGACCCAGATCCTGTTGGAAACTCTTTCTCTCCTCCTCCGTCCCAACCCGAGCACCTTCTTGGCTCTAACTCCTGCATCCCCCCTGCTCCTTCGATCTCTGCAAATCCTTTACCCCTGCTCCTTCGATCTCTGCAAAATCAAAACCCCCTGCATCCTCTTATAATCGAAGGCATCGCAGCTCCTCTGCTTCTCGCAGCGCTAGTGTTTTATCCCATTTCTCTGGGACTGAGTTGCAATCCTCAAATTCTCCTCAATGAATCTTGGCATTTTGTGGAATACTTGAGGTCTCAATTCCCCTTCTAAACACGCTGCTGTTCGCTCCCACATTGGACATCACCATGCTACTTTTTGCTGCTTACTTGAGACTCATGTCAAAGAACCAAATGCTGCTCGAATCTCAAATTCCATAGTCCCTAGTTGGTCTTTCCTTTCCAACTACTCCCACCATCCTGATGGCTGTATTTGGATCATCTGGGACCCCTCTAAAATCAAAATTTCTCTGATCTCGTCTTCAGCCCAAATCCTCCATCTAAGCTTCTCTGATAGCTTAAACCAATTCTCCTTTTTCTTCACTGTTACCTATGCCTTCAACTACCCTGTGCTGAGACAAGATCTTTAGACAGACCTCTGTATCCTTGCGGGTTCCATAGACTCTCTCCCTTGGGGTATTGGTGGTGACTTTAATGTCATCAGATATGGCTATGAAAAACAGGGAGGTGACCACTTGGATCTTGAATCATTGGCTGCTTTCAATGATTGTATCAAGGACTTGAGCTTGGATGATCTCGGATGGATAGGTCCCCCCTTCTGCTAGAGCAATAAAAGGGCTGGTCCTGCAAGAATAGCCTGCAAGTTGGATCGGATTTTAGTAAATGAATCATGGCTGGCTTCCTTTCCTTCCTCCTCTGTAAATTTTGACCCCCCTGGTATATCTGATCACAGCCCCATAGCTTTATCCATCCAGCCTTATAACTCCTTTGGCCCAAAACCTTCTAAATACTTTGATATGTGGTCCAAACACCCCTCTTTCCTGTCCACAGTCAAGGATGCTTGGGACAAGCCTGTGCAAGCTTTCTCCTCCCCTCTTTTAGCCTTGGCTAGGAAGCTCTGGAATGTAAAAAATACTCTCAAATCCTGGAACCTCAGCACCTTTGGAAATGTCTCCCAAAATGTCAAGGACTGCCAGGATAAGCTTGCAAATATTCATATTCAGATTCAAATTCAGATGGACAACTTCAATGATCAATTGGCTACCGATGAGAAAGCTACTGCCCTTGACTTATCTCTGCTCCTCAATCAAGAAGAAAGCTTCCTGAAGCAAAAATCTAGGATTAAGTGGCTTGAACTTGGGGATTCCAATTCAGCTTATTTTCATCGTTCTCTGAAATCAAGAACCAATCATAACTCCATAATTCAGCTAGCTGCTCCTGATGGATCTCCAGTTACCACTGTGAATGATATCAAAGATATGGCAGTGAATTACTTCAAGAATCTCTTCTTGGGCCCTTTGGATGAGACTGAACATATCCCTGATAATGTGCTCAACAAGTTCATCCCAAATGAACTCATTCAGTCTTTTAATGCCATTCCAAATGAGGAGGAAATTATT
Source organism: Telopea speciosissima (assembly GCF_018873765.1). NCBI lineage: Eukaryota > Viridiplantae > Streptophyta > Magnoliopsida > Proteales > Proteaceae > Telopea > Telopea speciosissima. The sequence goes on from NC_057916.1 coordinate 11,896,769, forward strand.
GCTGCAATTCATTCCACCAAGCTGAATCGAGTTCCCGGGCCAGATGGGTTCAGCATGGGGTTTTTCTTAGCTGCTTGGGATATCATCAAGGGTGATCTTATCAAAGCAATCACTAGTTTTTTCCCCAACCCCAGCCAGATCAACGAGGTGAATCACACTTTTCTTTGCCTCATTCCTAAGAAGGAAGGAGCCTCTGTGATGACTGATTTCAGGACCATAGCCCTCTGCAACCTGATCTACAAATTTATAGCTAAGATCCTTGCTTCCAGGCTCAAGAAAGTGGTGGATCTACTAGTCAGTGAGAACCAGTCAGCCTTCATCCCGGGTAGCAGTATTTGTGATAACATCCTTCTTTGCAATGAGATTGTCAGAGGATTTGACAGGAAAAACCATTCCCCGGTTGCTCTCATGAAGATTGATATTCACAAAGCCTTTGACTCTCTGAGATGGGATTTTATAGCAAATGTCATGAACAAAATGAGATTTCCAGCAGTCTTCATTCATTGGATCCACTGCTGCATCTCCACTCCAAAGTTCTCAGTTCTTATTAATGGCAGCCCAACAGGCTATTTTGGCTCCACTGTAGGGATTCGACAAGGCTGTCCTCTTTCTCCCTACCTCTTTACCTTAGCCCTGGAATTCCTATCCAAGGAAATTCAGCTTTGCACTAATCAGAATCTCATCTCTCCCATTCCCAAATGCAAAACCCTCAAACTCTCCCATTTGGCTTTTGCTGATGATCTCATGATCTTCTCCAAGGCCTCCATCACCTCTTTTGAGTCCATCATGAACTGTTTGCAACACTTTAAAGCTTTATCAGGGCTCTGCATCAACCCCCATAAGTCCCTTCTCTTCGTAGCTGGTGTCTCGGATGATTTCAAGGCTGCTTTGAAGGATATTTGTGGCTTCTATTGGTCGACTACGGTGAAGTACTTGGGCTGCTATGATTCAGCAGACTTTCGCCCCATGGCTGCCTCCTATCTTGGATCTTATCGAAGCGTCTACAACTCGGAAGGGCAAGCTTCTCTCTATGCGAGCCGATTGGTTCTTGTCAAGTCTGTTCTCCAAGCCTCCTACATCTTCGGTCGGGTATCATGGCTTGCCTCAGTCCACCATTCGGTCTTTGGAGACCCTCTGGCTTCTTTCCTTTGGAAAGGCACGATGCCACTAGATTCCTCCGCTCTATCATGGAACTTGATTTGTCATCCTTTAGAGGAAGGAGGTTTGGGAATTAGAAGGATCAAAGATGTGAATTCTGCTGGCATTATCAAACTTCTTTGGAAGATTGTTTCTTGGGCCAAAAGTATTTGGGTGGATTGGATATATTCAGGTCTTCTCTGCTCAGACTCTATTTGGTCGGTCCAAATACATTTAGATGCTTCTTGGACCTGGCGCAAGATTCTTGAGAATAGAGTTCTGACTCTTGGATCTATATGTTCTCACATTGGTAATGGGAATACCACCTTGCTCTGGCTGGACCATTGGCATCCTATGGGCATTCTGCTTCACCAGGTTACCCCTAGAATGATTTATGACTCGGGGCTTCCTAGAAATGCTTTGGTGGCTGATATTCTAAATGAAGGTGGATGGGCCCCCCTAACTCCACTTCCCCTACTCTTACTTCTATTTAGGCTCTCCTTCCTACAATTTCCAGAAGACCTTTCAACAGGGAAGACTGTGTCTCTTGGATGCCTAGCACTTCGGGAAAGTTCAGCACTAAATCAGCTTAGGACCTTATCAGAACTAGCCTTCCACTTGTCCCTTGGAGGAAACTTGTCTGGTACAAGCACCACATTCCAAGACACAGCTTCACGGTCTGGAGAGTCTTATCCAACTGCCTCCCAACACAAGCTTTCCTCAGACACCGGCACATTATGGTCTCTCCCAACTGTGGCCTTTGTTGGAATGGGACTGAAGATACATATCACCTCTTCTTTGGCTGCTCCTTCACTCGCTCTATCTGGAAGGGCATCCTTTCCAATTGTTGTCTGTCAAACAGGAGGATTCTTCCTTTTGATCGTGAGTGGATTTGGGTTGATATGGCTTTTGGTGGCTCTACTATTTGTGATATGATTGGGAGATTGGCTTTCTCGGTGACTATCAACCACATTTGGATGGAGAGAAATCTTAGGAAATAGACCTCCAAATAGAGATCTACCAACCAGATTTGGGATTCCATCTCTTTTGAAATCAAAACTAAAATTAGTTTAGCTGCTCCCTCTACTTGTATTGACACCCCAAGGAACAGACCCATTGTTGTATTCTGGGGCCTTACTTCTATCACCCTTATGCCAGCGGGCTCCGTTGTTTGAGCCTTTTCTGCTAGTCCTTGTCTCTTGTTTCTTCCCTCCTATTTGAGGGCTGCTTTTAGTAATGAAATTTTTATTCACCCAAAATAAACTTTTTTGAGTCCACTGCTTATGATGATACATCTTTTGCTTCCTCGGAGTTGGATGAGGATCTTCCTTTATATGTGGTGCAACGTACTATTTCTCATGGTCAACCGGCTGTTGCTTGTCTCCACCACCTCCGCTTCCGCCTCCTCCTGTTCAACCTTCCTGTCCTCCTGCTCGGTTTACATTTGTTCGGCGTCCTCGAGATGATACAGCACCCTCGGTTTCTACTGATCCTCCAACTTCAACTTCGCCTGCGGATCCTATTCCTCAGTTAAGTATTCCTTCTTCTGATCTTGATATTCCCATTGCTCTTCGTAAGGGTGTTCGTAGTTGTACTCAACATCCTTTGTCTCATTTTGTTTCTTATACAGGCTTATCTACTAATTTTACTGCTTGTCTCTCTACTGTTGAGTCTTATTCTACCCCTAAGTCTGTTTCAGAGGCATTATCACACTCTGGCTGGAGGACAGCTGTGGAGGAGGAATTGGCTGCCTAGGCTGAAAATCACACTTGGGACTTGGTACCGTTACCTGCTGGCAAGAAGGCTGTTGGTTGTCGGTGGGTATATGTGGTTAAAGTGAACCCTGATGGTTCTTTGGCTCGTTTGAAGGCACGCTTAGTTGCCAAAGGTTATACACAGGTTTATAGAGTTGATTATCTTGATACCTTTTCCCCTGTTGCCAAGCTTGCATCTGTTCGTCTTTTGATCTCTCTTGCCGCATCCCATCATTGGCCTCTTTTTCAGTTGGACATGAAGAATGCTTTTCTTCATGGTGATCTCCATGAGGAAGTTTATATGGAGCAACCTCCTGGGTTTGTTGCTCAGGGGGAGTCTGGTTTAGTGTGCAAACTTAAGAAGTCGTTGTATGGTTTGAAACAATCTCCCAGGGCCTGGTTTGGGAGATTTTCAGATTTTGTTCTGGAATTTGGGATGACTCGATGTGGCAGTGATCATTCGGTGTTCTGCAGGCATAGCAAGGTTGGCAGGATATTTTTGGTGGTATATGTAGATGATATAGTCATCACTGATGATGATGTTGAAGGCATTAAGCAGCTTAAGTTACATTTGCAGTGTAAATTTCAGACCAAGGATCTTGGTAAGTTGAAGTACTTTCTTGGAGTTGTGGTAGCTCAGTCTAGTAAAGGTATTTCTCTGTCCCAGAGGAAATATGTTCTTAACCTGCTTTCCGAAACAGGTATGCTTGGGTCTAAACCTTTGGATACTCCAATGGACCCAAATTTGAAGTTGAGAGCTGATAGTGGTGATGCTCTTGATGATCCGGGAAAATATAGAAGACTTGTTGGAAAATTAAATTATCTCACTGTGACTCGACCGGATATTGCCTTTCCGGTTAGTGTAATTAGTCAATTTCTGTCCTCTCGTAGGACGTCACATTGGGATGCTGTGATTCGAATTCTGAGATACCTCAAGAAAGCTCCAGGTCGTGGTCTACTCTACACTGATCATGGTCATGGACGTGTTGATGGATTTTATGATGCTGATTGGGCTGGTTCTCCTGTGGATAGGAGGTCTACCACTGGGTATTGTGTCTTTGTGGGGGGAAATTTGGTGTCCTGGAAGAGCAAGAAACAGCCAGTAGTAGCAAGATCTAGTACGGAGGCTGAGTATCGGGCTATGGCACAGGTTACTTGCGAGCTGATGTGGATGAAGCAATTGTTGACTGAGTTGAAATTTACGAAGGAGTTACCTATACAGCTGTGGTGTGATAATCAAGCTGCTATCCATATAGCTTCCAATCCTATGTTTCATTAGAGGACGAAGCATATAGAGGTTGATTGCCATTTTGTTCGAGAGAAACTACAAGAAGGTTTTATTGCTCCACAACATGTTCGTACAGGGGAGCAACTTGCTGATATTTTTACGAAGTCCTTGGGAAGTGTGAGAATTGATTATATTTGTGACAAGCTGGGCATGATTAACATCTATGCTCCAGCTTGAGGGGGAGCGTTAATGTGCTTTGGGTACTGTTTACGTGAACAATGTCGTGGATAGTACCGTACACTATTTTCGTGAACAGTGTCATAAACAGTACTGTACTCTGTTCTCGTGAACAGTAACTAGAAGATGAGAGTTGTTAGTCCGGGGCAATTTGGGAATTTCTCTTGTGTGTTATATCTATCCTATTATTAATAATATTGGTGAAGAGAGGAGAACAATTTCATTCGATGGTTCTCCCCAAAGGATTACAGCCACTTCTCTTCTTCTTCATCTTCTTCCTCTCCATCTTCTCCATTAAATCTGGTTTTATTTACAGTAGCAATACACTTGTGTTTTGAAAACTGCCCCTAGGTCTACATGGTTGAGGTGAGCAACTTGAATCAGTTTGGTTTGCAAAATTAATGATTGATGATGGGAGAGGATGAAAAGAAACCAAGGTTTAGGTAGCTTACTGCTTCTACAATATTACAATTTGACTGTTTAGAGTTTGGGGTTGGTTCTTGATATGGAATTGTGATAAAACTTTTATTTTTAACTGAAGGGTCAAGGTCTTCTTAGGGTATCAAAAAGAGAACTGCAAACTGAAAAACCTCCAAATAAATAGAAAACCCCATCTCAGAACCATAACCACTTTATACAAAACAAATTTAGGTTGAGGATGTTCCTTTATAGTCTCAGGGTTCTTGTTCTCATACCAGCAGGATTCTGATAGGATTTCTTAGTATCCTGAATTAGTAGTATTATAGTAGAAAGTTATCCTCTATCACATCCCTGCTTTATTTCTCAATTAAAGCTTGTAGCTTCTCTTTTTTCTAGCTTTAGTTGGTACCATACCAATTTGATGCTTCTTCAAGTATTTGATCTGTAACTTATCATATACTTCATGGTTATTGCCGATATTTAAAAGTATTTTTATCCTTTGCATTGTATATTGATTATATTTTTTTTTCATGTTATAGGTTTTGCTAGAGACCAGCATTTCTCGTTACCATAAAAAAAGAATTGAAGCTGGAACTGCAATTGGAGCAATTGGAGCACAAAGTATAGGAGAACCAGGGACCCAGATGACATTAAAAACTTTCCACTTTGCCGGAGTTGCTAGCATGAGTATCCTTTATTCTTGATATCTGTTGTCATATTCAACATCCTAATCTTTTCCCTTACAGAAATTATAGTGCATGCTGTCAACCTTATCTTACAAGAATTAGAACACATCAGCTTCCCCCTTCCCAAGGCTACTTCTGGTTTATACATAGTCAAAACAGTTTTTTTTGCATGTTTTTGTTGTTTTTACTCGGATAAAACCTTCTGAATTTCTTGCAAAGGTTGGATTGTCCTTGGATTTGTTTCTATCTTTTACAAATTGGAATCATGTATTGAAAATCTGTATCAATGTACTTTTGACGTCTGTTTAAGAGAACTTAGGAAATGTTGTGCAAGCCACAAGCTACATGCATTGATACTATAGGGATGCATATTTACATTTTTTTTTTTTGGGTGAATAAAAGAAATCATTACCAACGTAAGAAAAGAAAACAAGGGGCCCCCCAAGGGGGGAAAATACAGAAGCCCATGGCTGAGCAAAGCTTCAGCTAGAGGGAACTGGAGCAGTAAAAGAAACATTAGGGAGACCCCAGGATATAACAATAAGTTTGTTCCTTGGGGTGTCAGTACAAACAGAGGGAGGGGCTGACAATAATTTGGAGGAGATTTCAAAGGAAATGGAATCCCAAATCTGTTGATAGGAACGAGAATCGGAGGTCCATTTCTTGATATTACGCTCCATCCAAATATGGTTGAGGGCAGCACAAAAAGCCATCTTCCCCACAGGGTCGCAGATAGAGGATCCACAGAAGGTCATATCAACCCAAATCCATTCTCTAGAGAAAAGGAGAATTCTTCTTTGAGCAGGCCAGCACTTGGACAGAATACCTTTCCAGATGGCCCTAGAGGTAGGGCAATCAAAGAACAGATGAGCCGAGTCTTCAATAGTGCTCCAATAAAGGCAGCAGGCATTGGAAACCTGGGTCTGACGTCTGCGGAGGAAAGCTTGTATAGGAAGACAGTTGGTGAAAACTCTCCAGGCAGTGAAGCAATGGCGAGGAATGTGATGCTTGAACCAGAGGAGGTTCCTCCAAACAGCCGTCAAGCCTTTGAACCGGATAAGATTCCAAGCTGCCTTGGAAGAGAATTTCAGCAAGCTGTTTGCTGTCCAAGAGACACAATCGCCCCTAGAAGGCATTCTTCTTTGGATGGACTGAAGATCATTCCAAATAAGAGAAAGAGGCAGGGAAGAGGTAGGGGGGGCCCAATCACCCTGATGGAGAATGTCCGCAACAAGAACCAGCCTATGAAGACCTGAAGCATAGATCGTCCTTGGGGTGACAAGATGTAATAATATTCCCTTAGGGTGCCAGTGATCCAACCAAAGGGAAGTGGAGAGACCGTCACCAATGTGGGAGTGGATGGAATGAAGGACAAGGTGGCGGGATTCAAGGATCTTACGCCAAACCCAAGAAGCATCAGCAAAGAAAGAAGCAGTCCAAATGGAGTCTTGACGGAGAAGACTCGAATAAACCCAATCAACCCAAATGGTCTTCTTTTTTGAGGCTATCTTCGAGATCAGCTTGATAATACTGGCCATGTTGACATTTTTTATTCTTCTTATGCCCAGACCACCCTCCTTTTTTGGGAGGCACACTGAAGCCCATCTAATGGGATGGAGGAATCTTGAGGATTCAGCTCCCTTTCAAAGGAAAGAGGCTAACAGAGATTCCAAGGACTTGATGGTTGCTTGCGAGAGCCCATAAATACCAGACCAGTAGATATAAGAAGCCTCTAAGACAAATCTAATAAGCACCAACCTGCCTGCATAAGCATATTTACATATTTTACTAGAGGTTTTAGGGAAAATAGTTGATGGCTTGATGCATGTCTGAGTTTTTGAATTTTGTGGGCTTTTTGTAAAATTAACAATGGGAACAAGTAAAATCCTACAAGCACCAATACTTCTTCACAGTTCGTTGGAAATGGATTCATCCCGATGTTTATTTAGCATTGGACATCTGTTAATATTGTTGTTACTTTGTTACGTTAGGATTGCACCAGTAGGGAGGGGTGACATGATTCAGATTGGGGAAGCTAAAAGAGCAAGGAGTGGGTATTAAATGACTTCAGGAGAAGTAGTAAGAAAAGAAATTCATGGATTAGGGCCAACAAGAATTTTGGCTTTGAATAGGTTTGAATGACAAAATAGGATCCATGTAGCCTTCCTCATTTAGTTGGGATGAGGCTTAGTTGAGTTTAGGTGACTTGAGTTGTAGAGTTGAAATTAGGGTTGTTTGACTTGCTGAATTCTTAATGGAAAACGAGAATGATTCTGTAAATTTTCATTTTTTTTGAGTAAATTACACTGACCTACCCTGACCTATGCTTTAAATACACAGATCTCCCGTCTTTCTTACAAATACCCAAACCTCCCCCACTTTCCAAACTTCATTACGCTCAGCCCATTAGTGTTTTAAGGTTAGGTAACGGCTTAATTTGAAAATTGGATTTTTAATACCCTTGTTAGGTTGATGCTACCGTTTTGCCCTTAACGAATTTAATCTTTTACCCTTAATGAAATGCTAACTCAATCTATCATCTCTGCTACCTTCCATGTCCCAAAAATACCCTAACCTGCAAATCTGATCGATCGCTCGATGATCTTCCTTTTGTCGTCCCAGCACCTCGCCCTGTTTGCGGGCAGAGAAAAAGAAGAAAAGGAGGAGAGAAAGAGGGTTTGCAGTGGGTGATGAGCAAGGTAAGAAGGAGATCCGAAACTCATGTAACACTCAAACCAGAAATTGAAAATCAAGATAAAATGACCGAAAGCTTTGATTATCTGATCTGAGTTGCTTCTGAAGGTCGGCGACCGAGGCTAGGGTTTGGGAGTGAGAGCGAAAGAAGACTGGAAGGATTAATATAGCAGTGAATGGATTAGAACAAAAGGAACAAAAGAAATCGCTGTTATTCTAATTACACATGATGTGATTTGTCTAGCATTTGAACAAATTTCTTGGTAAATCAAGTTCTATTGTCAAGATTTTCTGCAACTCCCATCTCATTCTTCGTTTTTTTGTTTTTTGGTCTTAGGGTTCGATTTTCTTGGGGTTTCAAAATGAAGAGACAGAGATGGTGAGGAAAGGGAGAGCGAAACCATGAGAGGAGAGAGATTCGAGAGAGTCAAAAAAGAAAAAAGGGTGTGAAGAGAGAATATTTTGGGGGAAGAAAGAGGGTTTCAGGGGTTTGGTTTTCTTCTCAGGGAAAGCTTGAAGAGTGGATCGATCTTCTTTCTCTGTTTTTTTGTTCCATTTCCCAGATCTCACTCTCTAGCTGGTCCCTGCGATCACCAAAACCACCATTCACCAAGATGTGCTTAAGCAGCTTCAATTCATGGATCAGCTTGAGGATCTCAAACTCCTCTGTTCTTGCTGCTGCCACACATCACCTGTGTTTGGGATTGCAAAGGAATTCCACAGCACATCAAGAAAGGTTCTAACTCTCCGGTGCCATTGGTCATGTGATGCTTGCAGCATTGCAGCGATTCTGTCTGCATTTTTCTTATCACTTCTGTACTCCTCCAACTATCATCGTGAGGCCGAGTTCACTGTGATTCCCCATCCTTGACCTGTGGGGTTCATCCTCTGGCTCCTATCACAACTGCTGCGGTAGAATCATTTCTCGTTGCATAGCTGGCGATTCTTCTTCAGATCTCCATCTCTTCTTCTCCATCGTTCCTCAACGATAGCTTGGATCACCGCTCCATCTCTAGCCAGAAAAGCTTAGAACTTGTTTCAGTTCCATTGCTGATAATCTAGATGGGTTTACATTCACCGCTCCTTGAGAGCCAGGCTAAATTCCAACTCCATCACCTTGCTCCTCGCTCCCGACGAGTCTCCTCTCACCTCGGTCAACCATCTCCTTCTTTTCCTCCCTCTTCAACCCCTCCCTCCCCCCCCTCCCCCTTCCCCCTGACCTCATTGATAAGTTTGCCCCCCCTTCCTGGCAAACTCTCTCCTTGCCGTCCGTTTGGATGAGGAAATCTCCAAGGTGATCCTCTCCCACAAATCCAACAAGGCCCCTTGGGCCTGATGGCTTCAGTATGGGCTTCTTCCTTAGTTGCTGGGACTCTATCAAAGGACATCTCTTCAAAGCTATCCGTAGCTTCTTCTTGAAACCCAGCCTACTTGCCCAGATCAATCAAACCTTCATCTGCCTCATCCCTAAGATAGATGGAGCTTCCTCTAATGTAGTCCTAGATAGGTAGGAGACCTACTAGGAGCCAGTTCAACCAGGATCTGTAGAACTGCTGGTTCGATGGAGGCAGAATTGAGGTTTTAGGTCAAAATTAGGGTTAAAGTTAGGTTTAGGTTAGGGTTGTCTTATATGGTAATGATAGGCAGGTGTAGGGAAGTCTAATGGTATAGGTTTTATGATGTTTGAGTGAATGGAAGTAGGTTAGATGAGTTGGACAGCAAGATAAGGTTATTTGAGACAATTCCTAATGGAGGTAGGAGAAGGGGATTCTAGGGTTTAGGGTGGTGGGGGTCTGATGAAACTTGGATCGAGTGTCAATAATGATGGAAGGGATGTATGCTGAAAGTTTGGTTTGAAGCTGATGGACAGATTTGAAGTTATGGAGGAATCCTAGTTAGGGTAGGAGTGAGGGTATTATGGTATATAGGGTATTGGAACTAGGGTTAAGAGATATGATTAGGTTACTGATTTCAGAATTAACATGTCATGAAATCAACTACTTATTCTGAGCATGAAATCAGAATCGATTATGGTTGAAGGTCTGAAACTGTGCTTTAATGGAGGTAGGGGCAGAATGGGAAATATGAGAATATATTCAAATCAGGCCACAGGAATTTGGTCAAATTTGAATCACTTCCCAAATTAGGGTTAATAGAGGTATGGTGAAAATCTGAGTTTAATCGGATGGCTGGTTTGGTAGATCTCAAAAATCACCTTGTATGTGACCTTCTAGAAGGAAGAAGAATAGTTGCAGAACTTCTTACTTGTTGCAGGTTTAATGGAGGGGGATGGAAGGCTGGTTTAATGATCTGAATGGGATTGATGGAAAGAGGGTAGGTCTAGGTTAGAGGGTAAGAAATAGAAGGTGTAAACAGAAACTTTGAATCAAACTTACTGGTTTGAAGAATTCAAAGGCAGCAGCTTGAAAATTGAAGAGACCTCCTGATCATCTCGATGCAAGGAGTCGCAGGAGTCCACCTACCCTATCCACCTTGAGATCCACAAGGATATACACTCACAAAGAGCAGCAGCAATGGTAGCAAGCATATAGCTAATTTTTATTAATCAAATTCGTATCCAATGCTGGCCTCCCTTACAAACTTATATAGAAGACTCAAAAATAGACTTAGACACTAAAAAGGAAAGCCCTAACCCTATCCCTAACCTACTAGCTAACTTAAACTGACTAGGAAACTAACTTAAACTGACTAGGAAACTGAAATAGACTCAAAATAGAGTCCTAATCTAGCCCAACTAAACAACTAAAATATAAACTGATAAAATCACTTAAATTGAACCATTAGTTGAACCGGTTCAATTTAAAACACCAAATAAAAAGCTAAGTATGGAAATAAAACTAAGTATGGGAACTAATCCCGTATGCAACCTATTTACCCATATTTTAGGCCCATAAAAGTGGCCTATTACATTAGAAACCCATGGGATCAAAGGCCCATCATGTATGTAACCCAACCCTAGACTTATTCCTAATGAAAGAAACCCAGTTTGGTGAAAAAAATGTGTTATTTCATAAATGCTATTTTCCTACAACATATATTTGAAAAAAATGTGTTATATATGTTGGATGATGATCAATTTAATATATATAAAAAACCATTGGCCGATCTACGGCGTGATGGTTTCAAATTTTTTTTTCTGTTTTTATTTATTTATTTACATTTTTTAAATTTAAAAAAATGATTGCTGAAATTATAAAAAATACATAATAAATAGGAGATGGGTCAGGTGCTAGGTCATCTCTTGTTGACAATATCTTCGAGTATTCATCCTAGTCATGTTTGCCGACTCCACCTTCTTACAGTCTCGGTGAGCCCTTCCCTTGATTGGGATATCTTATGTCACACCCTGGCCCGGTTTATAAGGGCCAAGTGTGACTGGATGTCTCTGGCATCCATTAAACCCACCAGGATCGCAAGTGCAGTACTATATTCGCAATCATATTCACAAATACAAAATTTAAATGCAGCGGAAGCAATTTAAATATAGAATTAAGACAGTAATAAAGGAAAACTAGTGATAAGCTGTGATATATATATATAAAAGAGAAGTGAGTTACAAGGTTGATCCACACAACAGTAATCTAAAACAAAAAGACTTATCTACACAAGTCTATGTACAAAAGTGTATAACAAAAAAGAGGAGGAAGCTTGATCTAGCAGATAACTCAAGAGAAAGCGCAGTCATCGCACGAGCACGAGGCATCATGCTCCACCACGAGAGGAGTATCAATTCCAAAAGCTGAAGGAGTATCCTGAGAAGAAGAGATTCCCACAGAAGCAGCAACAATATCATTTGAAAAATATGAGGATCCACAGGGGTGAGCTCCATTGAGCCCAGTAAGGAAAAGCATGCAAACACATACAAATAGTCCATGATGAATGCCCTAAGCAAGCATGCTCTTAACATGGATACTAGGTCACATGAGGTATAAGTACTACTGTAATAGAATACTAGCCTCGGTCCCGGAAACACATAACCAGACGTCGGTCACTCGAGCGAAAGCATTCTACTATGGTGGAGACCGGGCAGCTCAGGCATTATACATCTAACGCTAACGGACCCCCAGTGACTAACTCTACTGTTTATTCCCACACCTGAGTGTTCTACGGTAACATGGGACAATGAATGGCATTCCGGAATTTACCCTTCGGACCTACCACGGGTTATCCAACACCTCTTCCCCTGTTGGTAAGGGACGTAGTACTGGGCAATGAAAATCCTAACCCAATGCAGTCTATCATGATGGTATATGTATCAGATAGAATAATTGCAAGTTAACAAGTATATCAACACTATTCACATAATTCCAAAGTAAGTGACAATGCAATGCAGTATGCCGATGCATCATAATTCACATGCAACAAATGCAAATAATATAAAGCTATAAAACTACATGAACTGAGTCATAATTATGATGCATGTCATGGCATACTCAACAAGATATAATTAAGTCAATAAATACACCAAAAATAAAGTCAAAATTCCCTTACCTGATATGATAGACTAGTCTAGGCCAGCAAAACTCCAATAGTCCAGACAAAACACTCAAGAACAGATTTATACAGTCCTAAAATAACACAAAACATCATAGATTAGGATTAGGAAGAGTCCTAGGTCAAAACCCAAGCATTGGGGGGCAAATTGGGGTAAAAACACTGAACCGGATTCAAAGTCCAGGCCCTACGGTCGACCGGTTGCAGGCCTGCAACTCCATCCAGTCCAAAAGTCAGAATTGGGGTTTTTGTTTGTAACCCCTGGATCTTGACATGCAAGGTCCAAATTTCATGTTTTAAACCTATTCTAAGGTGGGTCAATCCAATCTTAATAAATTAATTTCAAAAACCAACATTAATTTGGGGGTTTTAAGAGATTAACCCCAATTAGTAACCTAGGGTTCATAAATTGAACAATTCAGCTAGGAATTGGGTTCCTAAGATGCAACTTTCAGGTCACAGTCACACCTGAATCCAAATTTGGTTCAATATAGGGTTTATATATTGAAATTGGTCTATTAAACATAAAATTTCTAAGCTTTAATGGCTGATTAGGGTATAGGAGTTATTTAGGATTGAAGATTGGAGAAGAACAAGATGAGAACAGCAGAAATTTCTACTTACCTGAGTACAGCAGTGAAATCAATGTGTAAACAACTTTGAAATATGCAGCAAAGTGTCCAATTGAACTCCAAAGCTTCAATTTCAGGTGTAGAATCAAAACCCCATGTATAGCCCTCTCTTTTCCCTTCTTCATCTCCTCTTTCCTCCTTCCATCTACTTTCTCCTCTAAGGTTCTTGATGCTGGATCGATTCTTATGTTTTGAGATTTGTGAATAGTATAAATGACTTAGATATATATAGTGGTTTAATTAAGGTTTGTTTGTTTAATTAACCAAAAACTTGATTTCTAAATTAATTCCTAAAATTGATTCTACTTAGAATTATCTAATTAATTAGCTTCTTCTAACTATAAAATGATGTCATATGACATCAGGGGAAATCCAAACACGGGTAACTACTGGGAACTGGATTCCCCACTTGGGATGCGGGTCCCACAGAGGTAAATTACTATTTTGTCCCTATAAACTCTAATTGATCAACATTATACAATATACAATATAAATAAATAGTACTTACAATAGGTTGAGGAAATAGAAAGGTTTTGCATGCTGTCAAGTCAGCAGATCCGACACAGGTAGCTCCGGTGCAGGGTACCAGCAGGGTCCTCAGACTCCAGAATAGCAAACTGAGAAGATTCCCTGGAATCCTCCATAGGTGTGTCGAGGAGTTGGTCTACGTCCTCAACAGATACATCCCACAACATCAAGGCAACCATGGACACAGAACTGGAACCTGAAATCACACAAGTTCCAATGTTCAAATTTACAGTGGTTTTCACATCTTAGACAAGTTGATGATGGGGCTTATCAATGGGCAATAATGGACTATGAGAACAATTGGTCCCATAACATGTCATGGGATACATATGTGGTGCATTCAGAGGAACGGCTTCGTAATCTTCAGTGGTACGCTGCTCGTGGATTAGACCCACCAAGAAACTCCGCATAGAATTGAGAAAGGAGCAGCTTAATGTTTATTTGGATAATATGTATTATTCAGGGTTCTTGTACTTTAAATTTATGTGAACTAAATATTTATAATACCAGTTTACGGTTTGTATTAGTGCGTACATTAGTAAACTTGGGTCAATAACCACAAGTACCATTTTGAGCATTTTTTGGTGAAATAATTCATGGATTGTGTTTAAAATGTAAAAAATAGGCTATATACAAAAAATAGACCTAAAAAAACATTTTTGGGCACCAAATCCAAGGTTTCCCCATCAATGGGAAAAAGTACCAGCTTTTGACCTGGTTTCGACCAAATCTCGGTTTCAGTCAGGTTGAAATCTGGTCAAAACCTGAGTTCTTGATCCTTGGTTGTGATGCAGCAAGATTAGATGTTTATATGTAGAGAAGGGGAAAAGCATTATGAGAATAAGAAAGGGGCTGGCAGTGTGGTGAATAGACAAGCTTTTAATGTGGGGCTATTTGTAATAAGCTCTTGGATAAGCTGAAGGAAAGGACAAGAAGTAAGATAACAACTGATTTTGTGGGATCAGCAAATGCATTACTAACATATTCATATAAGGTGAAATAGAGAATCTAGTTCTTCATGTATTTTCTACCTTTGGTTGTTGAGAGTCTTTTTAGTTGTTCTTTTGTGAATGTTTTATAAATTTTTTCTGTAACTCCTTTGTTTTGCGCTAAAAAATGATTAGATGCTAAAGGGGTTTATGAGAATTAAGAAGGGTCTCTTTGAGGAGGCTTCACAGAATTTTTTTTACTATTTTAGTTCTTTCTGACTTCACTATGTTATGCTCTTGGATCTATCTTTCTCTTGACAGAAAGCAAGAAATGGGACAGAGTTAGACTTCCAAAACAAAACAAGCAATGGTTTTCCTTTCCTTATTTGAGATAAATATCAAACCTGGTGGAGTAGCATTTGTTAGACAACAAAGTCAGAACCATATCATTCATCAAACAAATCGTGCATACTCACATATGTGCTGGGCCCAGCTTAAATAACCTAAACAAAGTCTCTTAGACACCAGACATCATGACTGGCAGACCTTTATATCATCGGTGATAACTTCACTGGATGCATGCTTAAAATATGGTAGTTTGTTGCTTAGCAGGTCACCATTTATCTAGAGATTGCTAGTAGCCAGATTTATCCTTTAAATTTATAAAATATTTTTGTTTTCCATCATTTAACAGAACCTTTATTTGGCCATTCCCATTAGTTATGTTTGCTAGTTAAGACATCTTCATAGGTTTAAACTTTTTTTTTTAATTTTTTTTTTCCTTGTACTTTGATGGTTTTTCCAGAATAGAGATTTTGTTTGTAAATTTTGAATGATTTATATCAAGTATTAATATTAGTATACCATATATAACAATAATATCTTGCTTCGACTTACATAACTGGCTATTGGAGCTTCACTGGTTTTAGAATCTTTGATTTGTAAGCTGTTGGTTTTCAATCATTCCATGTGATCCTATAACTTGGCATCAGATGTCACACTTGGGGTTCCTCGCATCAAAGAAATAATTAATGGAGCCAAAAATATTAGTACACCCATTATTACTGCCACACTTGTGTCTAGTGATGATGTAAAGTCTGCACGATTTGTGAAAGGTTGTATTGAGAAAACGGTTTTGGGTGAGGTATGATTTGTAATATATTTATTAAAAATTCCTTTTTCCTTTAACTACTTCATTATTCTTTTATATTCTGTTTTATTTATCATGAAGTAAAATAAAATCCTTCATAATCGCATATTAAAAATGTTTCAATATCAGATGCAATACTAAGTAGTAGGAGGAAGAAGAGTAGTTTGGGGAGAACAGACTGAGATCAAGGTAGCACAATTCCCTACCTGACCTCTAATATTTAGATTGCTAATAAGAATTCAAAATTTCTTACAACAGCTATATGGCAAGTAAACCCCCTACAATATTATGATAATAACCTGTAATATGCCAAGAATTGATGCAGATAAATCAGAGAAATGAGCTTATTTTTAATGGAAATAAGCTTTGGATTGGGTTCTATAAGGTTTAATGGAATTTTATTTTACTAGGCCTCTTTGTTTTTTTTTTTTTGGGGGGGGGGGGGAAGAATGGTTGAATGTAATAGGCCACTTTAATGGCCTAAAATTTGGGTATAAGGTAGGAATATGGGATTTACTTTCTTAGTTTAGCTTGAGTTGTTTTATTTCATTGTTTATTGTTTATCACTCTACTTGTAAAGTTTGGATAGAGTCTTATCTAAATAGAACTTGTCCTCCTAGATTAGATAGAGATTTAGTTGTGTGGGCCACCGATTCTAACTAATTAGATAAGATAAGAGTTTTTGTCATGTGGGACACCAATTCCTACTTTGGATAAAGTTTTCTACTTTTTTCATTCCAATTTCAGTTACCAAATCAGTTCAGGAATGGTTGAGTCTTTCTTTTTTTTTGAGTTTGAGTCTGTTTTTAGTCTTTTATATACATTTGTAAGGGGCTACAGTCTTGTACACGAATGTGTGTAATGAAATATTGGCTTCTGCCTTTGGTTTTGATTTAGAATGCTCCCTGCTGTGGTGATTCCAGGAACCCTTG
Organism: Telopea speciosissima; assembly: GCF_018873765.1. Lineage (NCBI taxonomy): Eukaryota > Viridiplantae > Streptophyta > Magnoliopsida > Proteales > Proteaceae > Telopea > Telopea speciosissima. The sequence continues at coordinate 11,913,611 of NC_057916.1, forward strand.
GTGGTGATTCCAAGGTTGGAGTAATGGTGGTGATTCCAGCCTTACAGATCAAGTGGTTGATTCTTGATCACCTTTTCTTTCCCACAATTGCATATCAGTTTCAATTCCTATTTAAGAGGCATAAAATTTAGGAATCCTACTCTCAGAAGGATTCTCTCATTTTACCAATAGTTAGATTCAAATCATATTTTACGGACTTGATCTATTCTTTGTATTGTTTGTTGGACTGGAATTTCAAGCTGATCAAAATTGTTTAAATCGAGTTATCTGGTGTCTCTCAATTCTGGTTTGACTTTTTTCCTATGATCCTGTCGCAAGCTGATCTCCCACTGGATTTCAGTGCTTCAGGATTAGCACTGTAGGAAGTCTAGGAGATGTGCTTAGTCTAAATACCGTGCAAACAATTGTAATTGAGTTTATTTACCATCAGAACAAAAAAATTATGGAATTAGCACATATTGTACATGCTAATGATCTTAGATTTATGTTAAAAAAACCTATAGATCTGGGAAACAAATTTCCTTTTTATAAATCAAAGATCTTATTAATGGATAGAAAATTCTATACCGTAAAAGATCCTGTACAAATGACATAAGACAACTAGAAGCTATTCCCCTCCCCCCCCCCCCCCAAAAAAAAAAGGGGGAAAAAAAGGACTTCTGGTAACTTGCGCCTAGAAGAAGTTATGTAGATTTTGACTTCTTTCATATTGAATTCCATCAGAAAACATTCTCCAAAGCTCTTTCATAGAACCTCTATGCTGGTTCAGCAGTTCCTTCAAATATCCTGTTGTTTCTTTATGTGTACAAGCTCCAAACAGTGGCACTTGAAAGTTGAAACTAGACTCCACATTTTCTTTTCCCTTCCTCTAAAATTGGACCCATATCATAGGGGATTCTTTAAAGGGGATTTTGCTCAGATCTACTAGTTAAAGAAATTAATTACAGGTTTAGTTGGTTTTAAATTTGTTTTACATTCACAAGTTTCAAGTTTGAAAAGATTTATTTAATCCCTCAAAGGCAGTTATTGCTTATGAGTCCCAAGAAAAAATAAAATTTAGCTTCTGAAAATACCCCCAACAGTTCCATTATGAATGAAAAAAAGTAAAAAGCAAATGACTTTATATCCTATTTTACTGCTGAGGTGGAATAAGGAAGTGCAAAGAAGCGGAAGAGTGTGAAGAAGGGTAGGGGCCCACAATTTTCTCCTAAAAAAAGCATTTCATAGGATTTTTTCTAACTTCTTTTTCTATTGTTTCTTATGACCATTCCATTATGAAAAAAATAAGTAAAAAACAAAGGGAAAGTGGGAAGAAGGATAGGGCTTTTCTCCTTAAATAAAGGGCTTTAAACCGTATTTTTTTTGGGTAATGGGTTTTAAACCGAATTAGGGAGGGGATTTTGAAGAAGCGAGAGGATTCTCCAGATTCAATTTGTATTCGATCCATTTAGAGGTATTCGCATCCGTATCAGTTTACAAGTATTCGTATCTGGATAGGGATTATTCACGATTACATCCGATTCGTATTTGATTCAATTAGAGGTATTCGCATCCGGACCAACTTAACTGAGCCGAACCAATCGAAACCGATATGAGCATATCGGATCATATTTCGGTTTTGGGGTTTGGGACTCCGAAACCGAACCAGACCACACTAGATTATCGTGTGTGCCTAGTTAAGCCTTAGAGGTTGCACTATTGTTAACACGTGTGACCCTATTGTAAGTGTCTAAACCTATTTGAGAAGTTTCCTACATCACTTAAGTAGAGAAAGTCCAAATCGTTTTACCAAATAAAATAGACGAAATCACGATTGTGATAATGTTCAATGAAATTCTCATGAAGGAAAAGCTTACAGATCCTTGCATAAGCCAGCCCGTCTTTTCTCCTAGTTCTCACATCCAAGGATTTAAGTATCGGTATCGGGTATCGTATCGGTCAGGCGATTTTAAGAGACATATCGTATCGTATCGTATCGAAGATGCATATCGATCGGTGCAGAAACGCAAGAAAATGATCAAAATACACATGAAAATACACTTTTGGACACAAAAAACAATATAAACAAACAATTTGTGTCATATATCATGCATATATACTAAGAATTGTGAATAATCAATAACCAGACAAGTGCGGCACTTTGAAATTATTATAAAAGATTAAAAGATGAAATTCCTTACATGTAGAGTCACTCTATTGCCATGAAGAATGTCGGGGTGGATCAAAGTCATGTCTGTAAGGGTCTTTAACAATAGGAGCGACTAGGATGATGTTGTGTACTGTCCGAACATAAGCACAATCATCGAGCCGTCAAAATACTAATGGTAGTGACTCTCCCACTCATAGTAGAATCGTGTGTACTGCTCCGAGTGGCTAATGTCACGACAAAGACTAGGTTGTGCTTATGCTTGATTCTCTCCGTATCCATAACTTCCATACCCTACGAAGCCCCATGTCCATAGCTGAAGAAGAACTCCGATGCATAATGCCCATGGCCTCGATGAAGCACCAAAGATAATCGGAACTAATGCTAAGTGACTCCACGCCACTCATAAGCACATCACTATCATATGGATTGTGGGAGCGCTGCGACTCGCCCTTAGCGGCTTCCGCGAGTAAGTCTTATAGCCGCAGCTCGGGACCACGATCCATATCTTGGGTAGTATGTGTGTATCCTGCCTCACATGTGAACTAAACCCCAGCACGATGTTGTGAAGCCTCATGGCCACCACCACTACCTCCAGCACCATGGCCACCACCACCACCACCACTACCATCATCATCATCGTCATCATCATCATCATCATCATCGTCATCATCGTCATCATCATCATCAGCAGCAGCAACAGAACCACCACCATCACCATCATCATCACCATCGTCGTCTTCATCCTCATCATCAACATGTTGTTGAGTTCCTCCATACGGATGACTGACCTCGTCCTCGACTAAACCTTCTTGAGCTACTTTCATTTTCTTCAACATTAGGACAAGGATCTTGTGATGGTGGCTGTGTTGCATCCTCATCCATCTGTTGAATGATGCTCTCTATCACTGGATCAGGTTTGGTTGTCTGGCGATCCTCACTTAATTGGTCCATCACCAATACCTTATCGGTATCTTCTATCCATGCTCTAACTGGATCTTCATCGTCAAGTAGGTGGTTGATGTCGATTGGGTTGACATCTACATCATCTCCTTCTCTTTCCACTCTAAATATTTAAGCTTGACTTCATGTTGTAATGGACATACACTAGCTTCTCCAACTTTGAATAATCGAGACAATTCCGGGTTTGGTGTGTATCAACCCGAATGTACTCCAGATTACGTTCGCACCTACTAGAGGATGCCGTCGGGATAATACTCGAATTGTAATTCGGGTTAAGTGTGAGCACTAGTACCCCATAATTGAGCCACCAATCACCGCAATAATAAATGAAATATTAAAAGACAAAACCTTAAAACAAATTTTAAATGATATAATAAATTAGGTAAACCTAACTTACGGCGTTGTGTGCTCCTAGCATGGATTGCCATTCTATCAGCAAAACCACGAGTGGCCTCCGGAAAATACTTAGCCTAGAGAGGTATTAAAAAAATATATATATTAGTTCCACATCCACCAATCACTCTATTCTTGGTTTCAATCATTTATACAACTAATTTAGCTCTAACCTCATCCATGGCAAGTGTGGCCTTCGTTACATCTGGCTCCATTCTGTTCACAACATTCCTTAGGGCACGCAATAGATCCGGTCTACACCTTATATCATTGGAGTATTGGATATCCGGATTCAAATAATATGTTGCACATGGTTTGTAATGGATCGTTAGAAACCTAGAAATTCTAATAATAAATAAATAAATAGTAACTTACTAATTACTAAGTGTTTAAAATGAAACCAAAGTCACATACTTATAAGATTACCTGCCCAATGAACATCTTGAACCAACATATTTTCCCATCGATCGGATATAATCTTCAAATACTTCTTGTTTGATGTTGGGTTATTCTCATGTATTTTTCTCTTCACACATCCCATGGCCTCTACCATCTTACCCATGGCCTGCTCTTTATCCCCATCAACCTCTCGAAGCAAACAAAAGAGTGGCATCATAACATTATAAAGTCAGCCCATTGTAGCCCAAAACTTTGAGGAGGTGACAAGATCTTGAACAAATCTCCCAATTTCAGACTTTGCATAATTGCTAGTCAACCACTCAGTAGAGGTGAACATCTGTAGCAGCCCATGCTTTCGGAAAATGAGGCTATCAATTGCAATGTAATTTGTTGCAAATCTTGTTGTTGCAGGCCTCACTAAATCCCCTTGTGTGTAACTCCTCATCAATGCCAAAACCCAACTATGGTTGTAAATAAAGTTGGTGATTTTCCTTACATTACCAACCAACTTTTGGACCTTGGGCAATTCTCCTATGTCCTTGAACATCAAATCTATGCAATGAGCTGCACATGGTGTCCAAAATAGATGTTGCCTCTTTAACATAAGCAACTGACCAGCCTTCTTGAAATTTGCTGCATTGTCAGTTACTACTTGGACAACATTTTCTTCTCCTATATCCTCCACAACTTCATCCATTAACTTGTACAAGTAGTTGGCATCTTTGATTTCACTAGATGCATTGACCGACTTGTGGAAGATCGTCCTTCCATCAAAGTAGATAAGAAAATTGATGATGGATAATCTTGTTGGTCCACTCCATCCATCACACATGATGGTCACTCCATATAGTGGCCATTTCTCCTTGAACCTCTCTACATACTCATGCATCTCTTGGACAATATCATCCAAGTAAGGCCCAACAATCTCATGAGGTATGGGTGGCTTAACATTTTTCCCACACCGCTGAATCTCCTTTACCATGGCCTTGAAGTGGGGATCTTTGGCCTTATGTGGTGGAATCATAGAACTGTGGACCCATTCGGAGATTGCTCGCCTATCCTTTTACTAAGTGTTTTGGGTTGAAAGCTTTCTTCAATCCTCTGTTGGCTAGCATCCTCGCTCTATAGACATTAGGATCCATGTCTCGATATCCTGGGCTCTTCTTTCTCTTACCCTTACCACTCTTTGTAAACCGGTAAACATCCCCTTCACACTGGTTGCTCTACTAAGGCCAACAGGCTGCTTACCCTTACTTAGAGATGGACGACAAGAGGAGCCAACACCAATATCTACGAGGCCCTGGCTGGGTCGAGCTGATTGACTTCTAATCAATTGCTCGGCTCTCCATTGTTGCTCTTTTTTGCTTCATGTCTTGATTGTTTCATCGCCGAATCCAACTCTAGGTCCTCCTCTCGCTTCATGTCTTAAGGTGCTTTTGCATTGCCCTGCTTAACTCTACAGGGCACTTTGTACACTTGGAAACATTTTCATATCCTCCTGCCATGTGCTCTTTTTGCCGAGTTACCCCACCTCCAAGATGTTGGGTGTCACAGAAGTTGCACTGTGTATACAATCTATTATTGTTTATTTTGGTACAATAAGACCACCCAATGTCTTGTTGTAGCGGCATCGTCCTAAATACCAAACAAAAGTAGATAACTATATAAGATATATATTAAACAATATTCAAATCCACACATCAATAATTTATTATTTATACAAGTATCGACAGACATTATGATGCATGTCATGCATTGCATCATTTCATGTATTTACTACCTAGCAAAGTTGCCCTAAACAATATTTAAACATTTTTATATTTTCTACAACTAGTTACACATTATTTAATTTTTTAAATAATGAAAAAAAATGACATAATGTACTACATATATGAATCTAAGTCTTTGATTCTATTTCAGCCAATTATACATTTTATCAAACTATAATGAAAGAGTAAAGATGGAAAAATCAGATTTTTTATATTTTTTTAAGTATTTTATAAATTCAGAAAATACCCACAAAAAAAAAAAAATACAGATTTTAGAGTAAATGTATAATCTTCTTGGGATGTCATACATCTATACATAATGTACTCCATATCTTATAAACATTACCATTTGTTTTAAAGTTAAGAAGAAAAAAAAAAATTTCATTCTAAAGAAGGAATTTTCGGTTTTGGGTAAAAATGGTCAAAGAAACATGGATTTGAAACCAAATCTTTGTAAATGCATACAAAGAATGCATTTTCTATGTTTGTTTAACATATTCTCTTTGATTCATACAAAAAAACATACCAATAATCAAAGATTAAAGCAAAAGATTCAAGTTTTTTTCAAAAAACTTACCTAACCCTTCAAGAACAGCTTTTGAATTCGAATGTGGGCTGTTAGATCCACCAAATGATGTGATTTCAGCTCCTCTGAGATCGTTTTTGGCAAAGAATTGAAAGTCCTCAAGAAATCTTACCCAAAAAGCAAGTCTAAATGTGTTTTTGGAAGGGTTTCTCAAAGCTAGGAAGAGCTTTTTTCCACCAGGACTGCTAGAGATCGAGTTTTAGGTGAAAACAATGAAATGGCCATGTGTTTTTTAAGTTAACAATACGTATCGAGACGACTCGATACGTCTCGATACATATCGTTTTTTAAATATAATAAAATAATCTTTTTAAAAAATTCTCGGCTGTATCGATCGTATCATATCGTATCGGTACGTCTCGGTCGATACGTCTCGATACAGTCGAGACATTTGCAGTTTTAAAAAAAAAGATACGTCTCGGCCTGTATCGTATCGACCACGACCGATACCGAGACGTATTGGCCGAGACGATACAATACGGTCCAAGACTTAAATCCTTGCTCACATCAGAAAAAAGAGGGGTGCCTAGGACAGAGCCAACGGTACTAAGACCATCAGTGCACCAGTAGTGGAGAGGCAACCCAGGAAGAGTAACCCCAGAGAGGAATGATGGAAGGATCCACACGCTGGAGTTGCAGGTGACAATGCCATTGACGCAAGATGACAGGTTTCTTTCCTACCAACCAGGGACCACCCTCGAGTGCACGAATCTTATCAGCTTTTAGCTTTTCCTTCTTCTCATGCTTCCTTTGACAACCAGGACATATCCGACCACTCCCCCATCTCCCTAGCTATTTAGCAATTCACTTCTTTTGGTCGTAAACCCTTCAAATTTTTCGACATGTGGTCCTCCCACCCCTCTTTTTTATCCACAGTGCAAGAAGCCTGGGACAAACCTATCTTTGCTTTTTCTACCCCTCTCATTGCTTTCTCCAAAAAGCTCTGAAATGTTAAAGCTGTCCTCAAAGATTGGAACAACATCACTTTTGTTAACATTTCCCAGCAGGTTTTGGATTGCAAGGCTAGGCTTGTCTCTATTCAGTTTCGGTTGCAATCTGACAATTTCAATAGTGCTTTAGCTGCAGAGGAGAAAGAGACTTCTCTGGAGCTCACCTCCTTGTTAGCCCGAGAAGAAAGTTTCCTGAAGCAGAAATCTAGAATCAAGTGGTTAGATTTGGGTGACTCCAATACTGCATATTTCCACCGATCATTGAAAGCCAGAGTCAATGCTAACTCCATTGTTCATCTTATAGCTCAGGATGGCTCTATCGCATCTACAGTTAAAGATATTAAAGACTTAGCTGTTCAGCACTTCAAGGGAATCTTCAGCTGCACTTAGGTGGACTCTTCTCCCTTCCCGAATGACTTACTCAACAAGTTCATTCCCTTGGTTTACCTTGACTCTTTGAGCTCCATTCCTAAAGAAGATGAGATTGTGCCAGCCATCCACTCTCTCAAGGTTTCTGGTGCTCTTGGTCCGGATGGGTTTAGCATAGGTTTCTTTTTAGCTACCTAGGACATCATTAAATTGGACCATATCGCTGCCATTGAAAGCTTCTTCTTCAATCCTAATCAGGTCAAGGGTATCAATCATACTTTTCTTTGCCTCATCCCTAAAAAGGATGGTGCATTTGCTATGAATGACTTCAAACCCATTGCTCTATGCAATCTTCTATACAAGTTCATTGCCAAGATTCTTACTCGAAGACTTAAAAGTGTTGTGGATCTTGTCAGTGATAACCAATCGGCCTTCAGTCCAGGAACAAACATCTTGAACAACATTCTTCTTTGTAATGACATTGTCAGAGGGTTTGATAGGAAAAATCACTCCCCCTCTATCCTCCTAAAGATTGATATCCATAAAGCTTTTGATTCTCTAAGTTGGGATTTTATTAGACAAGTGATGACCAAGATGGGATTCCCTTTGATTTTTGTCAATTGGATTCAGGCCTGCATCTCTTCCCCCAAAGTTCTTAGTATTAGTTAATGGCAGCCCGGCTAGTTACTTTGGTGCTTCAGTGGGAATTCGGCAAGGCTGCCCTCTCTCCCCCTACTTGTTCACTTTGGCCTTGGAAGTCCTCTCCATAGTTGTCAAGGCGACTAGGCGAACTAAGGCGAGTGAGGGGGTCAGAAACCAAGTCGACACCAACAAGGCGACAAGGTTTCGCCTAGGCGACCAAGGTAACACCAGAATTTAAGGCGTGACAAAGGCGCCTGGACGCCTAGGGGCGACGCCTTGACAACTATGGTCCTCTCCAGGGAAATCCAAATTTGCATTGATCAGCAACTTATTGCTTCTTTGCCAAAGTGTAAAGCTCTCAAGTTAACTCACTTGGCTTTCACAGATGACCTGATGATTTTCTCTAAGGCTTCCATTGCCTCTCTCGAATCTACTATGCTTTGCCTTCAACACTTCCATTAGTTATCGGGCCTTCGCATCAACCCTTCAAAGTCTCTTTTGTTCTTCGTTGGGGTTTCGGAGCTAGACAAAGTTGTTTTTCTTGAGAAATCTGGTTTCCAAGAGGGTCAATTACCTGTTAAGTACTTGGGGCTCCCTTTGATTCCTATTAGGCTCTCAGCTCACCACTGCACCCCAATTCTTGATCTCATTCGGAAAAGGCTTCAGTTGTGGAAAGGCAAGCTTCTCTCTTATGCAAGCAGGTTGGTTCTTATCAGATCAGTTTTGGAATCATCCTATATCTACTGGTCCGGCATCTATGGTCTTCCTCAAGCTACTATTAAGTCCTTGGAAACTCTTTTGGCTTCCTTTCTTTGGAAGGGTTATGAACCTTCAAGGTTCCTTCATCCCCTAAGCTGGGTTGTTGTGTGTCTGCCTAAGAAGGAAGGTGGCTTGGGTATTAGAAGAATAAAAAAAGTGAACTCTGCTGGAATCATCAAGCTAATCTGGAAGATTGTTTCTAAAAGGAAAAGCATCTGGGTTGATTGGATTTACTCGGGCCTCCTTCGTCAGGATTCCATCTGGACAGGTTTAGCTTTGCCTGATTCTTCTTGGGTCTGGCGCAAGGTGTTAGACTCACGCCACCTGGTGCTTCATGCCATTCACTCTCAAATTGGTGATGGTCTCTGTTCCTTCCTTTGGCTGGACCACTGGCACCCAAAGGGGATCCTCCTCCACTCGATCACCCCTTGAATCATATATGCTTCAGGTCTTCACAGGCTCTCTTTGGTGGCTGACATCTTAGATCATACTGGCTGGTTTCCTCCTCCTACTACCTCTCCAGAGCTTAATCTCATCTGGAGTGATTTTCCCTTCATCCCCAGAAGACATATGGATAGAGGTGACTGTGTTTCTTAGTTGACAAGCAATTCAAGCTCCTTCTCCTCAAAATCAGCTTGGGATCTCATTCGTCTGAAGGGTCCGTTTGTCCCTTGGAGAAAGCTTCTTTGGTTTAAGCATCGTATCCCTTGGCACTACTTCACGGCTTGGAGGATCTTCACTAGCTGTCTTCCAACTCAGGCCTTCCTTCGTCATCGCCAGATTCTTGTTTTCCCCTCTTGCTGCCTCTGCTAGAACAATCTGGAAGACACTAATCATCTTTTCTTTGAGTACCCTACTGTGGCAGCAATTTGGAAAGGTATCTTGATCAAATACTGGCCAGCCCCTAGAAGAATCCTTCCTTTCTGTCATGAATGGATTTGGATTGATATGACCTTTATCGGTTCCTCTATTTGTGACACGGTCGGGAAGCTATCTTTTTGTGCAACTTTCAATCATATATGGATGGAGCGTAATATCAGGAAATGGGCCTCCAACTCTAGGTCTTATTAGCAGATTTGGGATTCCATTTCTTTTGAAATTAAGGCGAAATTATCGTCAGCTCCTCCCTCTTCTTGTCATGACACCCCTAGGAACAGGCTCATTGTTGTCTCCTGGGGTCTCTCTTCTGTCTCTCTTGTTGCTCCTGCCCCTCATAACTGAGGTTTTGGCTTCTGATTCTTTGTTTTTTTGCTCCCCTTGGGGTTTGGGGACCCTGTAATTTTTTCTCTTTGGTAATGAATTTTTTATTCACCAAAAAAAAAAACACTGACAAATCTGAGAAGCTTCCTATTAGACATTGAATGCACCCAAGTAGAGAAAATCTCGCTTCTTCAAAATCCCCTCCCTAATTCGGTTTAAAATTGGTTTAAAGCCCTTTATTTTAGGAGAAAAGCCCTACCCTTCTTCCCACTTTCCCTTTGTTTTCACTTTTTCTTTTTTTTTTTCATAATGGAACGGTCATAAGAAACAATAGAAAAAGAAGTTAGATAAAATCCTAAGAAATGCTTTTTTTTACGAGAAAATTGTGGGCCCCTACCCTTCTTCCCACTCTCCTGCTTCTTTGCACTTCCTTACTCCACCTCAGCAGTAAAATAGGAGATAAAGTCATTTGCTTTTTACATTTTTTTTCATTCATAATGGAACGGTTGGGAGAATTGATGATGGGGGTATTCTCAGAAGATCAGTTTTATTTTTTCTTGGGACTTATAAGCAATAACTACCTTTTGGGGATTAAGTAAATCTCTTCAAATTTAAAACCAACTAAACCAGTAATTAATTTCTCTGGCACAGCCCAATAAACAAACATTAATTTTACTGAACTACATATATCATGGTTCAAAAGTAAAATGGTAGTGTTGTGTTAGATAGATATAAGGTAAATTTAGCCTGCTTACCTTGGGTGCCCAAGAAGGTCCTCTGATAATTAGGTTCGCGGTTACGAGGAACTGAGGATTTTAGATAGTGCCACAATCCATATACAACAACTACTCAGCCTTATCCCAATTAAATGGGGTCTGCAACATGGATCCTTGCAAAAAAATATAGGGGAAATTTGAGGTCCTCACGAAGGGAAATGAAGGTCAGAGGAATGAAAAATAAAAATGAAGAAAAGAGATAAGAGAAGTAGTAAATGAAAAATGAAAGTAAGAGGAAAGAGGAACCTGGTCTATATGAAGAATATATTTCGGACATGGCAATATTTCCTGATTCAATAAATACATTTTTCTCCCGAGAGCAAGTCAAATCTAAGTGAGTCCTTAGAAGGTAGGTAAGATGCCTATCACAAAAAACAACAAAGACATCAAAACACAAGCCACTCACCAAAAGACCAAGGCAAGCATCTCTTAGCCACCTCAAAGCCAATAAACCAAGAAAGTTGCAGAATCCATTGTGAGACATCTCAACATGCAGAGGGGTGGGGGATGGCATCCCTTGGAGGAGCAGTTCCCAAGACCCTTCAGTTCCTTTAGAGCAACCCATTTGAACGGTGAGACTGAGGAGATCTCTCTCTCTCTCTCACCACGCCTTGTAGAATCTCCCTTATCCTACAATGTGGAGGTAGTCCAATTCTAGGGCATATGCTAGAGCAAGTTTCTTACCTGTCCAGATTTTGAGTGTGTCCGTACCTCTGCTCTCGATGTTTTTGTTTTAACACCAACGAGTGATAAAACATAAGCAAGTAGCTTTTGAAGGGAAAAATTGAATACACTTTTAAAATACCATTTCAATAATATAATTATTTTCTTAACATGGTTGTACATTTCGCATATATTTATATCATCTCAAACTTTTCAATAATATACACAAAAATGTCTCCCTTCGTCCCCCTGGTCTGTTCTGGACTCCTTGACACTCAAGGTGACCAGTCATCTGGTGTTAGAAAGTGATATTATGACTAGGTAGGGGAGCTAACACATACATCTGAGAGAACACTTGCGAGTAACTTGGCTTTGTGACAATTTCTAAATACCTGACTTGTGAAAGAATGATAGTTCACTAAAATTTATAAATTTACTCTTACTAGTTCTAAAAGGAAAATTTTTGTTGGTCAAAATTAGAAGAACTTATTTTGACTTTGTAAATAATGAGAGAAGAAGAGAAAACGAGAGAGAGGCGATAGTTTGTGCAACTTGGGAGTCGCAACTTAATGTTGGATCTCCTACTTATTCAATCTATATAATTAACCAAGGGCATAACAGGAAAAATAAGAAGAAAAAAAAAACATAATACCTAAACTACTCTAACCATAGCACTAATACCGAGACATATAGAGTCTCAACTAACACTCCCCCTCAAGCTGAAGCATAGATGTTAATCATGCCCAGCTTGTTACAATAATAATCCACTCTTGTACTTCCCAAAGACTATGTAAAGACATCTGCAAGTTGCTCTCCTGTACAAACATGACGAAGAGAAATCAGCCCTTGTTGCAGCTTTTCTCGAACAAAATGACAGTCTACTTTGATGTGTTTCGTTCTTTCATAAAACACAGGATTCGAAGCAAATGGACAACTTGATTATCACACCATAATTGCATTGGAGAATCTTCTGACAATCCAAGTTCAGTCAATAATTGTTTCACTCACATTAGCTCACAAGTAGCCTGTGTCATAACCCGATACTCTGACTCTGCATTGGATCGAGCAACCACTATTTGTTTCTTGCTCTTCTAGGACACAAGGTTCCCTCCAACAAATGTGCAATAACCTGTAGTCAACCTCTTGTCAACTGTAGATCCCTCCCAATCAGCATCTGAAAAACCCTCTATCCGCCTGTGGCCATGATCACTATAAATGAGACCAAGTCCAAGAGTCTTTTTGAGATATCGCAAGATACGTACAACTACCACCCAGTGAGACATCCGAGGAGCAGACAAAAACTGACTCACCACACTAACAAGAAAGGCAATGTCAGACCGAGACACTGTTAGATAATTCAATTTCCCAACAAGTCTCTAATACTTCTCAAGATCACCTAAAACACCACCATCATCAGTTGTAAGCTTTAAATTGGGATCCATGGGAATATCTAGAGGTTTAGAGCCCAACATCCCTGTCTCTGATTGAAGATCAATCACTTATTTTCGCTGTGAAATCGAAATTCCTTTCCTTGACTGAGCCACTTCCACACCTAAGAACTACTTCAATTCTCCCAAATCCTTGGTCTGAAACTGTTGCTGTAATGCACCTTCAAGTTCTTAATACCAGAAGCATCATCTCCTGTAATAAAAATATCATTTATATAAACGATAAGAAATATTTTCCCTACATCGGAACGTCGGAAAAATACTGAATGATCACTACCACACCGTGTCAGCCCAAACTCTAACACAACTTCAGTGAACCGGCCAAACAAAGCCCGAGGGGACTGTTTCAGCCCATACAACGACTTCTTGAGTTTACACACCAGACCAGACTCCCCCTAAGCAACAAACTCAGGAGGTTACTGCATATAAATTTCCTCATGAAGATCCCCATGTAGAAAAGCATTCTTAACATTTAACTAATATAAAGGCCAATGATGAGTGGCAGCAAGTGAAATCAAAATACGAATAGAAGTAAGCTTAGCCACAGGAGAAAAAAGTATCCAATTAGTCCACACCATATACTTGGGAATAGCCCTTTGCCACGAGTTGGGTCTTCAAACGTGCCAAGGAACCATCAGGGTTCACCTTCACCACATAAACCCAACGACAACCAATAGTTGATTTACTTCAGGGTAAGGGAACAAGATCCCATGTCTGATTTTCCTCCAACGCCAACAGTTCCTTATTCATAGCAGCCCGCCAACCAGGAACAGATAATTTCTCTTCAACACACTTAGGAATAGGATGATTTTCAACAGTGGTCAAACACGAGTGGAAGGTAGAAAACAAACCAGAATAAGACACAAAATTAGAAATAGGGTGTTGAGTACAACTCCAAGCACCTTTACGAAAAGCAATAGGAACATCAAGATCAAAAGAAGGAGAAGTACCTATTGCAGGACCAGCAGGCAAAGAAGATGGAGCAGAAACAACCGTACTGGGTGGGGCCCAAACTTTCCGTAGGTAGCGTTGGTACACAATAGGAATTGGCGTGGGTGGTGCTGGTGGTGGTAAAGCAACCTGTGGAATTGGATTAACAAGAGACTGAACAACATATACTGGAAGATCATTATCCAACTCAGAAACAACAAAAGAAGATTCATCGTAAGGGGTGGATTCGAAGAAGGAAACATCAGCAGTGACAAGTATTTCTGTAAGTCAAATGAGTAACAATGATAACCCTTCTAGGTGCGAGAATAACCAACAAAGAAACACTTAAGAGCTCTAGGATCCAACTTCGAAACACTAGGACGATGATCACAAATAAAACAAACACTACAAAAGACACATGGTGGTAAAACAAACAAAGGCGCAGAAGGAAATAGCAGAGAATAAGGAATATCACCACGTACAATAGAGGAAGCCATGCGGTTAATGAGCTAATACACAATCAAAACAGCAGCTGCTCAAAAAGGTTTGGCCACTTCCATCTCAAACAAAAGAGATCTGGTGACCTCCATTAAATTTGGTGAGGTGACGCCACAGGTGAAGTGTCCTCAAGTATCAAGTATCTGCAGCCCCCCCCCCCCCCATTCACTACCTCTATCAATCATCTTCTTTGTTGTAAGACCCTGAAATACACAAGAGTCAGAGAAAAGGTTACAAAACAATTATAGGTTTTGGTAAACCTATTAATAGACAAGTGATTAAAAGGGAAGTCAAGTAAATAAAAGACGGAAGACAAGGACAAAGATGTAACATGAATAGTACCAGTACGCCAGTACTAGTCACTTTAGTTAAGGAGCCATCAGCTAAAGTAACACTAGACGATGATTTGTGAAAGGAGGAAAATATTCTTGGGACACCAGTCATATGATCCGAGGCACATGAATCAATGATCCAGGGGCGGGAAGTAGTCTAAAGACATGCAATAGCATTATATGTCTAAACAAATGTAGCAGTTGTAAGCTGGGATGACTGAGAAATCTGAAACTGGGTAAAACGAGCATACTCCTCATCAAACATCTTCACAGTCTTACCCTTAGACTGTGGAGATGAAGAAATAGCAAACTTAGTAGTAGCAACGGAATTGGCAAATTGTTGTTGAGGTGGTTTGCCATGAAGTTTCCAACAAAAACGTTTGATCTGTCCTGGGTGACCACAAAGGTGACAAGTCTTCACTGAACTTGAATTATCTGTACCAGCCTGAGTACCCGAGTAGGAGTTTTACCATAACCATCCCACGACCACGACCACCACCATTACCAATTCCACTATTGGGCCCACGGTTAGGTGGAAAAGATGCTAAGGCTGATGTATCCACTGGGGTGGAATCACGAGAATTCGCACGAGAGACACGTAGAACTCGGGAAAAAGTATCTGATAATGTGAACGGACTAAATCAAACTCCTTTCCGAGTCCTCCCAAAAATCCCATGACAGCGAGCTGCTCACGCTGAATTTGTATTTGTTCCACATCAGAAGTGATAGGAAGTAGAGAATTCAGCTCCTCATATATCCTCTTGAAGTCAACAAAGTATTGGGTCAAAGGGTGACCCTTTCAATCAGACCTTCTAGAACTCCTGAGACATATCATAGATGCGAGAAAGATTGTTCTGTCCTGAATGCAAAACATTAAGATACTCCCATAGCTCCTTGACAGTGCCAATGTGAGTCACTAAATCAACAATCTGGTTCTCCATAGAATTCAGCATCTGTCCCAAGATTCGTGCATCAATAGTATCCCATAATGGGTCATCATCAGGTTTAGTCTTCAACAAGTGATCCTGTTGATCACGTCCGATTAGAACCAACTTAACAACGTTCTTCCATTGTTGAAAGTTGGTAATCCCCTCCATCTTCTTTTCAGTAATACGATTCGATGATGATTGATGAGGATAACACCTCAGTCACCACATTATTCAAGTTCTCAGACATTATTTCCAGCCAAGAAATAGAGTGAAGTTGCAACAAGAAGTGAAAGTTCTAGAAAAAAATAATTGATTCCCAAAAACCCTGACAAATATCGACTTTGCCAGAAAACCTTGACAAAAATCGACATCAAATCCTTAATCAAACAAAAATTCTATCTCTTCAGCAAACTCCAAAAAATCCAGCAAACTCCAAAAATCGATTCCAAAGACCCAAACAACAAATCGATTGCTTACCCTGGTTAAAAATCAATCTCAAAACCCTGACATGGTGCTGCTGATATTTATTCCTGAAGTTTCAGCTGCAATCTTCGCTCCATATACACCAAACACCATGACGAGAAACCTAATTCTTAATTTAGAACATGAAACTAGTCTCTAAACAGTCCCAAAACACAGTATAGGGTGTTGCACCCCTTCAATGAAAGACAAGCGAAGGTGCAAAATCTCAAGCTGATACGAACACTTCAATACCGATAGAAGCCTTGAGAAAAGAGAAGAATAGACTAAGAGTGCTGTAACAGTGCCTATAGCTCTGATATCACGTAAATAATGAGAGAAGAAGGAAGAAAAAAAGAGAGAGGTGATAGTTTGTGCAACTTTGGAGTCGCAACTTAATGTTGGATCTCCCACTCTATTCAATATATATAATTAACCAAGGGCATAACAGGAAAAATAAGAAAAATAAAAATAAAACATATAATACCTAAACTACCCTAACCATCTCGGTATTAGTGCCAGGCGCTAGTACCGAGACTCATATAGTCTCAACTAACAGACTTGTCTCATATTATCTTATGATTTATTGTACATAAAATCTTTTTTCTGGTTGGTTCAAGGAAAAGTTGTGTAAAAGATCGTACCCAGTGCACGAGGCTCCCGCCACTGCAGGTCTGAGGAGGACCCTAATATTCGCAGCCTTACCCCTGCTTTGCAGAGAGGCTGTTTTCGGAGACTCGAACCCGTGACCACGATGAAGCAACCTAACCGTTGCACCAAGGTCCATCCTCGTTCAAGGAAAAGTTGTGTATTGGCAAAATTTTTGCAATAGTCTTTAATTAGTGTTCATGATGTTAAATACAGAAGGTAATATGCATTGCCTTTCTCATAAAAAAAAATATGTATTGCCTTCACTCCGTTTACAACATTGTGTATGTACTTTAACTATGCCACTATCTCCTGTGGAGATTACAGTATATGGAAAGTTGACTTGTCTCAACGTTTTGTACAGATTGCAAAAGGCGTGAAGATTGTATTGACGGCGAGACAAGCATCAATAATTGTCACACTTGACAGCGAGAGGATTGCAGCTGCACAACTGATGATTTCTGCAATCAGTGTAAAAGAATCAATTTTGCAACAATCAAAATTAAAATTGAAGCCACAGGTAAGAAGTTCCTACTGCAGTCATTTTAACCCTCTCTATATCTTTTCTCAATCTATTATGACATCTAAGGCATGTGATCATTTCACAGCATATTGAGATCGTGTCCGATAATAAGTTAAGAATTCTTCCACCTGAAGCTGATAGAAGTAAGCTTCATTTTCAACTACATTCTCTTAAGTCTATCCTTCCGAAGGTTCTTGTAAAGGTGAGCCATTGAACATTCCTTCTGCAAAGGCTTCGGAGAAATCTCATCTACAATAGGACTATCCTTCAAAAATGCTTGTGACCGTTAATTGAAATTATTGAATGTATAATTGATACTTTGCCTTTTTTTGGATTGATTCTAATGATGGCAGGGCATATCTACTGTTGAACGTGCAGTCATTAACAAAGTCAAGGAAAATTACAACTTGCTTGTGGAAGGGTTAGTTTCCTTAAAGCACATTAGTGAAATCAACTTCTTTTTGCTCTTCATTTTGAAATTATTCACCAAATTTCCGACTATCATAATCTTCCATATGTCAAGAGTTCGTAATTAGTGTACATTTATTCAATTTAATGTTTATCAGATGTACTTGACTCCTAGAATAGTAGAATATTATTGAAACAGGAATCTTTTTCTCATTGTACGCCCTTCAGAAAATAACGAACAGAATATATGGATATTTGAAATTTTTGTATTTTGAATTTGAACATGCACTTTCAAGATCCGTTGCACTTGCAGATAGATCTGAACATTCTTTTATTTCACTCATGTGAGTTGAATATAACTACACAGCGTGCAGTATAGCAATGTTATGTATGTGAATATGAATCTCAATGGAAGCATCAATCACTTAAAAATGTTAGGCCAATATATTTAAAACCCACACGAACATAGGAAACATTTAAAAATCATTGAAAATATGCATTGACAAATTGCGAAATGATAAAGCATATGAACATAATTTAGATTGTTATTTTACTTTAAAATTTAAATCACCATGTAAAGTGAGATTATAAGATAATGTAAATGTACTTACTGTTTCATAAATATAAATAATTTTCAAATAGTTTTTGTTTTCCTATTTAATATGGGAGGTATTAAAGCATATAAAGATTTAAATGTAAATGTGTTTTTTATAATTTATACTACTATTTCACTGTATACTTCTGTCATTAATGGAATCAATATTTTGAATAGTATGGTTAGTACCAAATAAAACATTAATGATTACATACAAGTGTTCATTAACAATGACAAAACTCTCAAAATGTGTAATAAGGAGAAGTATTATTATAAGATAAGGTCGGGTATTTTTTTATTTATTTTATTTATTAATTTGTTAAAAAAAAAATTTGATCATATGCATTGAGTGAAACATTGCTTTCTCCTAACTAAAGAAAGGGATTTACCAGATGGCAAGGCCTAGGTGAGGACTTGATGCAAAGGCAATTACCTTATTTTGTAGCTGATATATATATATATATATATATCAACACATAAATATTGAGGGAATAAAGGATTTCTTTAGAAACTTATAGTGGTAGAAATTATAAATTCATAAGATTTATAACATATAGAGCCTAAGACTAGGTATTTATGTGAGGGTGCCTTGACACACAAGGTGAAAGGTTGTCCTCAAGGCTCACCTTGTTGCCTAGTGTACCTTGATGATGTAAAGAAAGGAATTCTAGCTGCGAGGAACACCATAGATAAAACCAGAAAATAGGGAGAAAACAGAGCTTCAATAGCTGCTGCAATAACATAAATTGATGAAAAGAAAAATCATATCTGTTGTTCTGTTTGATATACCCTAATAATAACTCCTTAAATTCTCACTAAAAACTGGACTAGAACTGGCATAACTCCAGAAATAAAGCTATCGAACTGAATTAGAAACTAGCCTATACATTATTAAAACCTAGTACTAACAGAACTCTTATCTAGACCAGTTAATACCCATTGATTTCTGTCTCCCTAGGTCCCACAGTCCTATATGAAACCAATGAATAAGGGAGGGGAAAAAAAGAAGAGAAAATAAGATCTCAGATATGTAACGAGCAGATGCTCTGCTTTTCTTGAATATCTGCAACTACTGCTACTTGCAACTTGTTGTAAATCTGGAAGCCTTCGGCTGCTCTATTCTGTCCAGGTAGGTCTCAGCTAGTCCTCTTCATCACCTAACTATGCTACCAATATCATGAAAATTACCTAATTAGCAGCTGATGTATCAAGAAACATGACAGAAAGGTTCCTCTTGGAGCAAAAAGAAACTGAAATATTTTAGGAAAATATTATAAAACATATCATTTTTAAATTAGTCAACTCAGTGAGAAAATGTGATTCTGAAAAGCAATATACCTGGGAACATGTAGCTATCATTTATTTATGGACGACTTACTGCATCATTGCACTATTGCAGTACAAATCTTCTGGCCGTTATGGGAACTCCAGGAGTTGATGGACGTAAAACGACTAGTAATCATATCATTGAAGTCCAAGCTACTCTTGGAATTGAAGCTGCAAGAAAGTGTATCATCGATGAAATACAATATACCATGTCAAGTCATGGAATGAGCATAGACATACGCCACATGATGCTCTTGGCAGATTTAATGACATATAAAGTAAGTTCCTCTGTTTTCTTTAATTTACATTGTATGAAAATGCACTAACACGGAATTCTGCAGGTGAGCCATTTGAGTAGCTAATTAACAATGATTTGATATACCCCAGCATCTTGGAGTTTAGGACCTGATAAGTTAGGCCAAAGTCTTATGTTTGGTTAGCAGTCAACTCTTATTGAGCCCACTAAGGACACCAACAGGCATGAGTATAATGCGATAATGTGGAATTTTGTAGGATTGTTAATTAACTGATGACCAACTAAAGAACCGAACATACCCCAACCCTGGTTAGTTGGGTCCAGGTGTTGGTGATGGCAGAAGCGCAACGATACAAAAATCCATTGCAAAAAATTTATGGAACAAGGATCTCGATGAACACATGTGATAACAAAACCAAACCGGGTTTGTAAGTTACCTAGAACACACAAGTGGCACGTTCCTCCAAAGGAATGCAACACGAGGTCATGATCTCCATCGATTACACCAATTCCAATGGCCAAAACCCTTGCTTGAAAAGGAAGAAGGCACTCTTTTTCTCTCTCAAGCTCTCTTTTCCCTAAAAGAATAATATTGTGCAAATTATGCCTAGTGTGATTAGGGTTTCAGCAAATCTTCTCTTAAATAAAAGAAGCTAACTTAGGAGATTACAATATAATGGACAAGATCACACCAAGTGGTGTGATCTTAAAGGGTAGCCTTTAAGTTGTCCTTAATTGCACAAAAGGATGACGTTACAAAAGACATAACCTGAAAACCTGTTAGAGTTTATGTTTTAGGGGTATTTCTGTAACTAGTTATTGTATTGTGCCTTAAGTTGTATTTCGTCTCTTGTTTTTTTTTTTCCTTTTACCTCCCTAGGGAGCTGTTTATAATTCCAACAGTTGATTAATGAAAAATATAGGGGAGAGAAATCGATTCTCTCTCCCACACGGTTGTGTTCATCTCTCTTCTCCTCCTCTTCTCAGCCTTTACCCTCTTACTTCTTACCTTGAATCAATCCTAGCTCATTTCTAACTAAACCCCCAGTGATAGATATTTTCATTTCATTTTCTCCCCCACAACACCAGCATTAACAATGGACCTAGCAACCATGGAATAAAATCATCGCCACGTAATTAAATCCATTGTAATAAATAATAGGAGTGTCATGACCGGTGACTAGACCCAAAACATTTGAAACACTTTTTTAATATAATTTAAGGGGAAAAGAACTATGTGTGGGAGTGGTTTGGTCTACACCACCACTCCCATGTGTCTATCTCTCCTCCTCAAAACATCAACCATTGGCTCACCACAAGCGCACAAAATATAAATGTAACAGTAAGTGCCTCTCAAGTATGGGAAAAAGAGAAAACTAGAAATTCCTGTTGCCAAACACAACTGGCAGTAAACCATCAGGAATTTCAAATGGATCAATGTTCAACACAATAAAGTGCCCATATTTATATTTCCATCCAATCACCATTGGGGAAATATGCAATATGACAACCTTAGAACGGAGTGCTCAAGTCTGTCCATAGTTGAGAACAAGTAACGGTACTATTGGATTGTTGCACAAAATTTAACAATTATAACAAACACATAATAAAAATGTAATTAATTAATTTAATCAAATTAAATTGGGTTTGATGGACACACATCAAATGTCAAAATATCCAACACCAGGACCATCTTGGATATGATTATTAGTCAGGTTCAGGTCATAACTTCTAGAGCAATGCTAGGAGGAAGGACTCCCCCCCCCCCTCCCTCCTTATTGCACTTGCACCACATGGTATCTCCCTATTTCATTGCCTTTATTTTCATAACCTTTTGATTCCATGAAGTACAATCCGGGGGTGCTCTAGATGGCTGAGCTTTGGGGTACCCAAACATTTTTTAGACTTTTATGCCCAATTTGTACTCAGCTCCAACTGCTTCTGATAATTGATTACAGGTACCTGACAAATATAACTGTAAAACTTTTCATTTAGTGAGCTTCTGTTCTTTCAAGTTTTGTAGTTTGAAATGTAATAGTGCAGAATTCTGAAAGAGGTGTCAATAACTGATCTACCCACATACCTCAACCCAGGTTATAGGATCCGGGCCTAACATCATGGAACGATTAAATAGTTAGGTTAAGGTCAGATGCCTGGTTAATTTCAGATTGAAAAATACCCCACAGAACCCCAGTATATAACCTATATTCTATTAGGAGATATATAATGGCAAAGGTGAAATCCCTAAATTAGCCCTAGTCTCCAAGTGAGTCCATATGTTGAAATGGACTCCTTGCTGGCCTGATAAGCCCCACATTTTAAAAACTTAATCCCTTGGACCAACAATTGTGTTGAACTGAGATGTCCACTGAGAGGAGGGGTGAATCAGTGGTGCTCAAAACCTTCAGCCCAACTTGTTCGTTTCGCACAACTCACTTGTTGGCATCACTGACATTCAAGGACAAGGCACACACACATACACATACACTCACCTCACAACCACATGCACTCACAACCATGTTGCCTGACTATCGAGTGTACCTAACATACATATCACCTTACAGCAAACATGTACAGCGATCACCAAGCACACATCACATACCTCATCCTCAAAACATCCTGCAATAGATACATCCACAATACAAGGGCATACAAAAAACCACAAAGTCATACACACCACAAAACAGAGATATACGTGGTTCGACAGTGTGCCTACATCCATGGTGCAAATGGCCAACTAGCCTCTATATAATGCACAATACAAATTCGTGTCGCACCTATCCCCAACTATCAAGTACCCACTTAATAAATTGAAGAGAAAATTACTTGGACACCCCCTGTACTATGGCCTAATTACTTACTATCACCAACGTTTCAAACAATTACTTGACACCCCCTGAAACCTGACTGTGTTAGTCTGCTGTTAGTGTTTAATTGGAAATGTCCATTTTACCCTTATCACCTATTCAATAGAAAACAGTGGAATTGACAGATTTACCCTTCTTCTTCTTCTTCTTCATGCAACCCCACCGACCCTACCCCCTACTGATTTCAAACCCTAATTGATTTCAAATCCTAATCGATTTCGGAAAATTTCTCTTTTCGAATCATTGCCCACTAAAGGATTGAAGACCCCAACCATCTTACACTTGGCTGACTTGAACAATGGAGATCTAACATAAGGGTTTTTCCTGGGGAAGAAATTATTTAGATCAGAGGCTTCGAAGGGAAAAAGGTGCCTCACAAACGAGGGAAAGCGATATAAGCACAGAGATGGCAGCTGGGAAGGGAGGGAAATTATCTGTTGCAGGTCGGCCAACAGGCTGGCCAGCACTGTTGTGCGACCAGACTAGCAGCGGCTCCCACTTCCATCCCCAACTTCTTCTTCCTTCCTTTCATTTATTCCCATTTTCTTCTTCTATTTATTTCACCATTTCAGGTTTGAATCTTTGAGAAATCCAAAAGAAAGAACAGAGAACCCAAACCCAGATTTTCCCATTTTCTTCTTTGATTTTTTTCACCACCTCAAATAGGAACCCAAGACAGAGCATTAACATTAAAATCACTTGAGAAAAGAACCTTACCTCTTGACGAATCACAAACCTATTTGATTTGATTTTTCTTCCAGTCCCAGCTCAAAATTCTAGCCCTAGTGCACCAAAACTTGGAGTCCAAGCTGCTGCTACAAGATTGAAACCCTTTCTTCAATATTTCAACTCCCTTTCCCTCACTCATACCCGATTCTGCTCTATCTTTCTTGCTTTCTCTCTTTCTCTCTTTCTCTCCTTCTCTCTTCCTTTCTTTCCCTTACAAGGTCACAACATGTACAATTCCCACCCAATGGACTACAAGTATTGATTAAGGCAATATCTCAAGCACCTAGCCTACAATCAAATACAATACAAAGGTGATTTGTCAAATGGGTTACCTACGTTGTTGGGTAACCTCTAGAGATATTGTAGATTAAATCTCTTCAATTAATGAAGCTCTCTCTCCTTCTCTTTGTCTTCTTTTCTTCTCTAAAAACCTTGTTGTTCTTCTTTTCTTTTCAATCTTCTCAAACCGTTGCCTGGTCTTCAATAATTTCTTCAACCACCAATCTTCTTGCCTTCAATGGATCATTTAGCACCCAAGAGCATAGTTTGAAATTTCGTCTCGTCTTGCCATTTCGGGCTGGTCGAAATTTCCGAAATTTTTGAAATATTCCGAAATTTCGGCGAGATATGGTATTTTTTCTGCCATATTTTGGCACTCCATCTCGGTGGGTTTTTGGCCATATTAAGGCCTGATATTTCATGCACACCCTTATTTAAGCTAAATAAACACATTTAAAAAATCAATTTTTGTCCAACATATATTTAATTGATCCCCATCTAATTTATATTACCCCTAATTTTTTCCTATTTTTGCTGTAGGAAAATCAATTTTTTCAATCAGAAAATTTATAAAAAAAAATACATATGGAAAAAAATTTCGACACGGTGAGGTTGTAGATCAGCCTCCGGTGTCTAACATATAATAATATCATCACCATCCAACAAGTATTGAACATAGTATTTTCAAAAAAATAGTTTTAGAGAAAAAAAATTACCTTAAACAGTGAAAAAGCCGTCACAAATGTGCTAGGAGGTGTTTCCGGTGTGTTTCCGGCGTGTTTCCGGCGACGATCTGTCGAAAATAATGAAGAACAAGTGTTTCCCCCACAAAGAATGGCTTGGAACAGGCTTGGAAGACAAAAAAAAAAAGCAACAAAAGCACTCTCTGCAAGGTCTCGGTCGAAATTACAAAAAAAAAAAGCAACAAAAGCACTCTCTGCAAGGTCTCGGTCGAAATTTCGACTGAGACCAGCGAGATGTTGTTTTTATACTTCACAGTTTAAAGAGTCACGTGCATAGGAATGTAGCAGTTTCAGCGATATTTCAGTGACATGCCGAAATATCGACGAAATTTGAACATTTTTAATTTCGGAAGCCCATCTCGTCTCAGTAGTGTCGAAATTTTGGTGATATATCGCGAAATTTTGAACCATGCTCAAGAGTACTAGGAAACAAAGGATTTGCACTAAGAAGCTCTCTCTTCCTCTCTCTTAACTTCTCTTCTCCTTGTTTCTCCAAAGGGTTCTTACTCTTTTTTGTTGAGATATCTGATGTTTAAGAAGCCAAAAACGAGCTTCATTTCCGCTCCCGGTTGGATCACGTGGTTCAACCACCTTCTGCGCGCTGTCAGAAGAACCGTCATTCCTCTCTCGTCCAATGTCGGATTGATCCAATTCTTGCGGTGATGGAAAGAAAACTCGAAGATCTACAACTATTATGTTTTGAGATTTAACTCAGGTGGAGAGAAAGACATCGGAAAATGGGCCGGAAGTCACTGTATGTGGAAACATGTGTTCTGGACACCATGTGCTGCATCCATGTTTGAAATCATAACTTCCTCCTCCGGACTCAGATTGACCCGATTCTTAAGGCATTTCAAAGCCTACTCATAGGGCTAGTGTTTTAGTTTTCTGCTTCAACTCAGAGTTAATGGAAGGGGTCCGAAATAAATCTTAAAGTTGCTGGACATGCAGGAAGTCTTTTGAGCAACCATGCCACTTCAACTGTCTAGGCCACTTTACTCTGCCTTCACTCCAAGCTCTGTTCATCTCATCATACCAGCTTACTTTTGTCAACTGTGTCCCGCTCATGCAACTGTCCACAACACTTGGATGACAGTTCACTTTGCATTCGGCCATAATCAGCTAGTTCTTTGTACCTTTGCTCACTCAACTGACCATAACTCTCTCCAGAACTCTGATTGACTTGATTCTTTTTCCACATAAAAGCCAACTCAAAGGGATACTACTTTCATGTTTACACCTTCAACACAGGTTGTGCATGGGTCCCAAAACTAAGCTTGAATCTGATGCATGTGCAGAAAGAGCTCCCTGAAGCACACACACCATGTCTGATGATCAAGTCATAACTTCCAACTCTGATATCAGATTGATCTGATTCTTGGATGGTCGGAAAGTTAACTCAGAGATCTACCTTTCTCAGGTTTTGAGATTCCACTAGTCCAAATAGACAACTCAAAATCTGTGAAGTTACTGCACCAGCACAAACTTGCAGTCTTCCTCACATAACTGCATTCTTCACCTTCGGCAACATCACCTCATGCACTCTAGGACTTGCAACTGCCTCCTCATTATGCTAAACACATTTGTCAACTGCCAACTCATGATGATGCCAGCTGTACCAGTCCTATTGCCAGCCAACTCACCAACTACCAGCAGAGCCATCTCATCCATCTCACAGACACTGCCACTGCCACATGCCATAACACAGCAAGCCTCTGCAATTGCTCTGATCTAGCCATCTTTAAGACCTTTATGTCTTGCCATAAGGTGACTGCCTTTGCACACCACAACTGAAATCAGCTCTGTAGATTGGTCACCGTCCATATACCTGCATCTTAGCCCAACTGAGTGAGTGTGTTGACCATTAAGAATACCAACACAAGCTCATTGCTCAACTGATCTTCCTGGCTGGCTTTGTTGACAACAATAACAAAAACAGCGCAATGCAAGTTGTGCTCAACAAAGTGGGTCCCATTCCAAACAGTCTTAAAATGACCAAAATAACAACCAGTTATTAGTGGGCCCAAGGACAGTAAAGAGGGCCCCACCATCAAAATACCTTACTAGATGCGCCTAACAGGTCCATAACAGAAGGTGAACCTCAACGATGGATCCTCCCCCCCATCCCCCCCCCCTCCTCCTTCCTTACCTCTGGCAACCTCCCTTGTTCCCACCTCCTTCGCCACACCCTTCTCCCTCCTCCACCATTCTCAACCCTTCATCCTCCACTTCCACCGCCAACACCTCCACCCTTACCCCCCCTCCACCTCCACCCTCCCCACTGCCGCTGGACCTAAACCGTGGCCCTCGCTCTTTCCTTAGCAATGTCCTTCCTCCCCCTCCAGCACCAATCTCCACTATGTCAAACCACCCTCTGAGAATGGTTTACCCTTCGCGCACTGCCCCAACTCCCTCTTATCTCCTGAAATCTCTAAATGGCAGTCTTGTTTGGTGGGTCATTTCCTTGGTCCTAGACCCTCGTTCAACATCGTTAAAGCTTCACTCTCCAAGCAATGGAAATCTTCTGGTTCTCTGGACACTTTCCTTCTCGATAACGGAGTGTTTATCTTCAGATTTTTCTCTGATGAGGCCAAAGCCCGAGCCCTTGATGGTGCTCCCTGGATGGTTGGCCCCAAACCAATCTTCCTTCGCCAATGGCCCCCTCATCTCTTCCTCCACAAGGTTGACCTCAGCACTATTCCCTTGTGGATCACTCTCCCTGGCCTGCCTCTACATTATTGGACTTAAGAATGCCTTGGCCGCATAGGCTTGGTCATCGGTTACTTGTTGCACACCAACGCTAGAACTCTCAAAATGGATCGTCTCTCCTTTGCTCGTATTTGCGTCGATGTCTCTGCTGAAGATCCTCCTCCCTCTTCCATCACCATTTCGGAGGATGATGGTTTCAGCTTTGTACAATCTGTCAAGTTCAAGTAGATTCCACCTCACTGCAATCATTGTAAAACCTTCAGACACCACACTAAGGACTGTGCTGCCACTGCTCCTCTGTCCTCTGCTGCGCTTGGAGCTTCTTTGGCTTCTCCGGTTGGCCTCGCACAGCCCTCGACTGCAGTATCTCCTTCAAAGACTATGGCTCCTCCTACGCTGGTTCAAGATCCCCCCCTCCCTCGTTGCCCCTGGAACGAGGTCTGTTACCAGAATAGAATCCCGCACCATGTCTTCATCGGTTCTTTCTGGTCCATCTTCCTCCCCTCGACGAGGAAGATCCACTGCTCACCGCCATCACAATCGCCTCCACCATCACAAAATCCACTGGGAAGATTGTTACGCCACTAGCCCTCCTCCGTGCACGATTGGGACCTCGAACTCTGTTCCCGAGGACAATGCTACCCTTGATGCTCTGGCTTCCTCTCCATCAGCTCCCCTGGCATTTGAGCAGCACCTTTTGAGTCTTGAAGACCCTATTGGCCGAAGCAATCAGCTACTGGAAGATCCTTTTGACGATAGTACAGATTTGCTTGATGCCTCTGAACAAGCTCAGCTGATGCCCTTACAGACGACCAACGTCGATTGCTCTGTGCTTGGAAGACCTGATTCGCCTTTCCCATCCCTTGTTGTGTCGATTTGCAGGTCGCTCAGCTTACTGGCTCCTCTAGTCGTAGTTACCGTGGACGCCCAGGCTAGTCTGGCTAGCAGTTGGCATTCCCATGCTAAGACATCACTTCCTGCGCGAAGGTTTGCTTCCCCTTTTCCTATTTCAGATTATTCACCCCCTATCCCTTTTATCCTCTACCTCTCCCATTTTACCCCCTACTACCTAATCCCCCCTCCTGCCACGTGGACTCATTCACGATTCAAACCCCTTCACACTCACCCACCCTTTGGGCCCTCTCACTTAGCCCACCAGGCCTCTTCTCCTCATTCCCTTTCTATTAACCCCTCTCCCTATGCCGGGCCCTCTCTTCAGGCCCACCCACGTCCAAACCTGGCCCATTCCCCGCTGCCCAAATCCAATCCTTCTTCACCTACAACCTACCCCTCTTTCAACCCCCAGCCCATCTTTACCAAAAACACTACCCCAACCCTCCCACACCTACGGCCACTACCACTCCCACCCTGACTCGATCCACTTCTGTCCCTCTTCTCCCTTCCCTCTTGCCAACCCCCCCCCCCCCGGTTCTCCCCTCTGATTCCCCTGTGTCCCCATCCCCCTCCCCCCCCTCTAGGCCGTCCTACCTTATCCGTTGAGTTCCACCCATTTCTTCGTGGTGCGGTTCTGACCCTCCCCCCTTGTCCGCCATTTGTTAGCAGCCCGGCCATTGCCTACTCCCGTAGACGGTACAGGAGTACCCCCCCCCTCCTCTATCCCTACCCCTCTCCCTCTAGTTTCCCATATCGGCTGGGTTTATTTGTGTAATAAAATAAGAAGAAAGAAGAAAAGAGAAAGGAGAAGAGGGGAGGAAGAGAGGAGAACTATTGCAACAGATTGGGAGTCATAGCCGTAAGAGAAGCTGCCCCCAAACATTCACTATTAATAATTAAATCAATAGGGTAAAGGCCAAAAGACCAGAATACCCCCAAAAGGGAAATCGTGGACTAGTAATAGCGCTAATCCACGATTTCCCTCCCCCTTACAACGATAATATCTAACACTCCCCCTCAAGCTGAAGCATATATGTTAATCATACACAGCTTGTTACAAATATAATCTGCTCTCACACTCCCCACAGAATTTGTAAACAAATCAGCAAGTTGCTCCCCTGTTCGAACATGACGAGGAGAAATAATTCCTTGTTGCAGCTTCTCACAAACAAAATGACAGTCAATTTCAATATATTTCGTTCTCTCATGAAACACAGGATTAGTGGAAATATGAATGGCAGCCTGACTATCACACCATGATAACATAGGAGAATCATCACCAAACTCAAGCTCTGTCATAAATTGTTTAACCCACATCAGCTCACAAGTGTCATGCGCCATAGCACGATACTCCGACTCAGCACTGGACCGAGCTACCACAATCTGAATCTTGCTCTTCCATGAAACAAGATTCCCTCCAACAAATACACAGTAACTTGAAGTAGATCTTCGATCAACTGGAGACCCTGCCCAGTCAGCATCAGTGAAACTATCAATCCTCCCATGACCGTGATCAGAATATAGAAGACCACGTCTTGGAGCTTTCTTGATATAGTGTAAAACCCTTATAACTGCATCCCAATGAGATGTCCGAGGAGCGGACATAAACTTACTCAGTACTCTGACAGGAAAGGAGATGTCAGGTCTAGTCACTGTCAAATAGTTGAGTTTCCCTACAAGTCTCCGATACTTCTCTGATCATCAAAGACATCACCATCATCTACCATAAGTTTCAAATTAGGATCCATAGGGGTATCCAAAGGTTTAGATCCCAGTAACCGTGTCTCTGAAAGCAAGTCAAGAACATACTTTCGTTGTGATAGCGAAATCCCTTTCCGTGATTGAGCTACCTCAATACCCAAGAAATACTTCAGTCTTCCCAGGTCCTTAGTTTGAAACTGCTGTCCCAAATGTGTCTTCAAGCTCTCAATACCTGAAGAATCATCTCTTGTGATGACAATGTCATCAACATAAACTACCAAAAACATCCTCCCTACATTACAGTGCCGAAAAAACACCGAATGATCACTCTTAGACCGAGTCAGTCCCAAAATCTAACACAACATCTGTAAACCGGCCAAACCATGCCCATGGTAACTGTTTCAGCCCATACAACGATTTCTTCGGCCTACACACCTTACCAGACTCCCCCTGAGCAACAAACCCAGGAGGTTGCTCCATATACACTTCCTCATGGAGATCACCATGCAAGAATGCATTCTTCGCGTCTAACTGAAACAAAGGCCAATGGTGTGTAGCAGCCAAAGAAATTAAAATGCGAACAGAAGCAAGTTTCGCAACAGGAGAAAAGGTATCCAAGTAGTCGACACCATCGACCTGGGCATACTCTTTAGCAACAAGACGGTTCAACCGAGCTACAGACCCATCAGGATTGACTTTCACCACAAATACCCACCGACAACCAATGGCAGACTTATCAGAGGGTAAAGAAACAAGGTCCCATGTCTGATTGTCCTTCAGTGTAGATAATTCCTCGGTCATAGCAGCTCTCCACCCAGGGTTAGACAATGCTTCTGCAACAGACTTAGGAATAGGATGATACTCAACAGTAGATAAACAAGCAACAAATGTAGGGGATAAACCAGTATAGGACACAAAGATGGAAATAGGATGTTGGGTACAACTCTGAACACCCTTATGAAAAGCAATAGGGACATCTAAATCAGAAACAACAGGAATAGGAATGGAAGAGGAATTACCGATTGGAGGATCCTAAGGCGAAGAAGACGAGGTAGAGGCATCCAATCGGGTGCTATATCTCTCCATAGGGGTAATACGAGGTGTCGGCAAGGTATAATATCTTGCGATATATCGGTATCTCGGGCCTACTGAGATACCCGAAATTTCGCGAATATGGCCGAAATATTGTATTTTTTCTGCAACATTTCGGGGGTCCATTTCAGTGGGTATTTGGCCATATCTAGGCTTGATACTTCATGGACACCCTTATTTAAGCTAAATAAACACATTTAAACCATAAAATTGCAAAAAAATGAATTCAAAGTGGTGTTTTGGGCTTGCACCCTTGATTGACAGTATACGGTCGCCGACCCTAATGTATTATGTATAAATAGTTAAATACACATTGATTAGGCAGTTAAAGACAAAAGAAATTTAAACAAACTAATTAAAACTCATAAGACATAATTCATAAATCATATTCTCATAAACTCCATAATAGTAAATAACTCAATACTCAATAGCTCAAATGCTTAAAGGCAATACACAAAGTGTCAAAGTCACAAACTCACAACAGACTTAGTTCACAAATTAGTGAAATCACAACTTACAACTTACAACTTACAACTTACAAGTGCTAATAATAGTTGTTGTGCCTCCCTGGATCAACCCCACTCATAGCCCGCTGCAGTCGACGTCCATTGTTCTCTGTTTAAAGGACATATGTGGACCACGGTATAGTATCAGAGAAGAAACGAGTGTAGTCATCCACAAATGTCATGTAAATGGAGTCATCAATATACTGTAGGTAACCTATCCTAGGATATGGGCTAGGGTTACCAATCGATCTAGTATGTGAAGAAGGTGATCCAGGGTGATATGATGTCGGCGCCGGCGGAAGAGGCGTTGGCACTAGCTGCATGTATGGCTGGTGAGGTTGGTAGCTAGGCCCACTAGGGTATGCAAAGATGTCATCTACAAAAGATGATCCAGTATGTCCCTAGGACTGGGACTGGTAGTCATAGTCCCCTACCCCACTAAACTGCCCATATGATCCATATCCATATCCACCGTAAGGTTGTGATGCACTTTAATCCGATGACAATGGAGTGGTATGTGTGTCAAAAGATGGGGCACGCCAATGCCCAGTTGGTCCTCCCTCCCTATCACCCATACTCAAACCGCCAACAGAGCTAGATAGGTCATCAATGTCCATATAATCAGGTTGCAACTGTGTTTGTCAACCCCTACGCTTCCTACTGTATGGTTGTAGGGGGTCTTGAGGGTGGGGGTGCAAGGGCACGTGCTCCGTGGTCCGTATCCTGTGTGGCATGATCAAATTGTGTCTCTCCAATGAATCGGAGTAGCTCTACAGGCACCGTATCCTCGCCTACCACATAATGCTCTCGCATGCCGTAAAAATCTTCACCACCACCACCACCACCATCACCCCCATCATCATCACCATCATCATCATCTGAGGACTGAGACCAGTCAGCATCATCAACAACATTGCCACCAGTAGGCTGGAATGGTATGGGTGAGGCTTCCCGTGCATGTATCTAACCCTCGTCAGCCATATAAGCATCCACATCAGCACCAATCTCTGAAGCTATCACGGGGTCAGGCCTACCTCCCTCCTGATCCAACACTGGCTCACCTCTATCCCTCACCCAATCCACAATAGGGTCTTCATCATCTAAGTCAACTTGAAAGATGTCGGTGAGGTCAATAGTGCCCCTCTGTCCCTCATGTCCCATGCGTATGTGTTGCAGTTTCAGCGTCAAGTTGTAGTCAACAACACCATGTCAGATAGACGTTCAGACCCCAATCTGTTGCGCCTCTTGGAGCGGATGAGTGCAAAGGTACTCCAGTTCCTCTCACAGCCAGATGTGGAACATGTTTGGGCAAGGACTTTGATTGCTATTCTTCTTAAATTCTCAGCCGATTCCCCATACAACACCCACCATTCAGCTGCATTACAAGTTTACAATAAAAAAAGACGTGTCAAATGTTGTTTCAACTTTCAAATTTCAATAAATATGTAATTTAAAACTTAAAAGAATTACCAGCATCACCGCGTGCTCTGTCTTATATCGCAGCATCAGTTCCAAAACTTCCCAATGCATCCCTAAATATCTTGATCGACACCCATGTGGAAAATTAGTAAGTACTTCTTCACTATTTGTTTGAAAGCATCAATAAGTTGAGTTTCCAAATGAATTCCAAGACTCACCTCATTGTTGCAAATTGCTTAGTGCACCATCCGCTCCAACTTCTTCACTACTTGTTTCACAAAGATCAATAAGTTGAGTTTCCAACCCAAGCCTATTATTATATCGACACTTGGGGTTCAAGTAGTATGCTGAAATTTGACATATAGAAATGAGATATTGTCAAATGCATAGGTAATTAGTAAATAGCAATACTATGAATTAATTACATAAAACAAATTTACTCAGACCTTATCGGTGGATGCATAAGTTGATTCTCCCAGCGAGCATTGATGATATCAGAAGTGTTTGCTCATCGCGAGGAGCCACATGTAGACACTATCTTTCATCAAGTCCATTGCGACATATAGGACTGGCATGGTTGGGCCCTTGAGAGCGGAGTCAGCAATATGTAGAACTTTAACTACTGGCTCCAAAACTTTCACCACTTTGCTTCGTTTTGTCCAGAAGTCCTCAGATGATATGGTTGCTTGTGCTTCCCTTCCACTTGCAGTATTGGAACCCTTCCATCCAAACCACTCCTCAGAAGCAAACATACTTCTCAGCCCGGCCTTCTTTGTCTCAATGATTTTTAGGGCAATGTAGTTGGTGGCAAATCTTGGGATGCCAGGCCTAACTAAGTCACCCTCACATTTTTCCCTCAATAGATTGAGTGCATAGGAGTGGTTGTATACAAAGTTGGTGACTTGTCTTGCACTTTCAACCGCAGTCTTCACCAACTTTAACTTTTCCGTATCCATTAGCATTAAATCAATACAATGTGCTGCACAAGGAGTCCAGAAGAGCCGGTACTTATTGTTGTTCATCATCTTCTCACCGGCCAGCTTGAAGTTGCTTCCATTGTCCGTTACAATCTGGACAACGTTCTCAATGCCCACATCTTTTTCAACTACTTCCTTTAACAATTTGTAAATGTATTTCGCATCCTTTATCTCTTTGGACGCATCCACAGATTTGAGGAAAACTGTCCTCCAACCGCAATAAACCATGAAATTGATGATGGACCTTCTTGTAGGCCCAGTCCATCCATTTGCCATTATAGTCATCCCATATGTCTCCCACATACTACTCATCTCCTTAATATACTCATCAATCTCAGACTTTTGTTGAGGTAGATAAACATTCATTACCTCATATGGGGTGGGGCCCTTGAATCCTGGGCCAGCCTCTGCAATGGTATCTATCATGGTATCATAATAGGGGTCTTGTGCAGTGTTTGCTAGGATGGTATTGTATAGCATCCACTTAGCTATTGATTCTTTAACCACCCCCTTCATGCCCTTCTATGCTCCTTTGATTCTTGGTTGACTGCTTCCTTTCTTCTTATGCAATTTAGGATCTGATGTTGATGGTGGTACTGGTACTGATAGAGGTGTTGGGGCTGCCCTCACACTTTGTGATCTTCTAAAAAGATTGAAAGATCTAGAACCTCCAGATGTGCCAACTCCTCCACTACCCCCTACTCTCTGTCTCTGCTGATCATCTTGAAAACTAACTCTACTCCTTGAAACAGTCCGTCAAAAATCCCTAGCCTCCTCTGTTGTTTGTATATCACCAGGTACTGCAATGTCCTCATCATCATCATCAAAGGAGTCATCATCATCATCATCATCATCATGGTATTGTCTTCCTCCTCCCATTGAACTCCTCACTATATCCTCAAGTTATTCTCTTATCCTCTGCTTGTCAGCCTTCCTCTTCTTCTTTCCCCTCAAACTGTCACCAATTTCTCTAGCTACTTGAGTAGGGACCGTATGACAACCTACAACATCTTTAGATCCTCCAGTCAGATGTTGTTTAAGTCTACTGGACCCTCCTCCCATAAACTGCATGTGACAATAGTTACATTGGGATTTTCTCTTATCCCCATCAATTGGAGTGCCATGTAACCATGCAATGTCACCCCTATGTTGGCTGGCTGGTCTCTCTTGTTCTCTCTGTTCTCTTTGCTCCCTCTGCCCCCTCTGTTGACTACTTTCCCCCATCTTTTACTTGCCCTTCGCACGTTGTCTTTCACGATCCGCCATAATAATACTTGTTTACTGCAATGTAAGTAAAACAAATAATTAAAAACTTAATGTAGAAGCACTTCAATTGACACTTTTAGAATACTAAAACACCTGTATAGCTATTTAATATTTTTCCCCTAACCCTTATATTTTTCGCATAATTAAAAACAATTTTTATATATAATTTTAATATAAATATTGACCTAACACAACAAAATCGAAAATTATTAAACATAAAATATATCTAATGCATTTCAAAACATACAGAAATTACTTTCATATTTTTCATTAGTTTTCAAACCTAAAACTCAGATTTTTCCTTATTTATTTCTTTTTGTTTTAATTTTTTATATATTTTTCTTAATTTCCGAAAATTAAAATAACTATTTATGGGCAGAAAAATAAGTTCGGCACCGTGAAGCCGTTGATCGGCCATTGGTGTCTAACATATATTTAATTCATTCCCATCTGAGTTATATTACCCCTAATTTTTTTCTATTTTAGTTGTAGGAAAATCAATTTTTAAAACCAGAAAATTAAAAAAAAATATACATATGGAAAAAAAAATTCGACACCGTGAGGTTGTAGATCGGCCTCCGGTGTCTAACATATATAAATTTCATCACCATCCAACAACATTTGTACATAGTATTTTAAAAAAAATAGTTTTAGAGGAATAGGATTTACCTTAAATAGTGAAAAAAAGGCTTGGAGGATGAGCTTAGATGAGCCTCTGATGTGTTTCCGGCGACAATCTGTCAACAAGGAGCTTGAACAATGATTGGATGATGCTTGGAAGGAAGGGAGGAAGAAGAGCAAAAAATGAGGAAGAAAGGCTTAAAATGAGCTTTGGAATGAGTTTCAGCAAATCTCGGTCGATATATCGACTGAGACTTGCGAAATTTGGAATATACCCATGGGCTCACGTGACACTTTAAGTCAAAACAGTGTATTTCGGCGATATTTCGTGGACTCACGAAATATCGACCAAAATCTTGTCTTTTTCCATTTCGAGCTACCATTTCGTCTCGGTAAGCTGGAAATCCATGAAATATCATGATATATCGCCGATATTTGGCGAGATTTTGTACCATGGGTATCGGCTCGTTGGAGGAGCGACGTTGGAACACAACAACGAGATTTGTAGGAAGTGGCGCTGCTGGTAAAGGACCCTGCAATGGAGAAGAATTTTTTATAACATAGACAGGCAAATCATCGTCAAAATCGGAACAAGACAGCGAAGATTCAACAAATGGAGTAGATTCAAAGAAGGAGACATCAACTGTAACAAAGTATTTCTTTAAATCAAAAGAGTAACAACGATAACCCTTTTGAGTTTTAGAATACCCCACAAAAAGACATTTAAGAGCCCTAGGACGATGATCCCGAATAAGCCAAACACACGATGGGGTAAAAAGGTTGAGAAGGAAACAATAAAGAATATGGAATACCCCCACATAGAACGGAAGACGGAAGACAGTTAATAAGTTAACATGCTGTCAAAACAGCATCAGCCCAAAAAAATTTAGCCACTTTCATCTCAAACAAAAGGGATCGAGTGACTTCTAGATGTCTGTTTTTCTTTAGCATTATCACTGCGAAGAACTTTTAATGAAGTATT
Organism: Telopea speciosissima; assembly: GCF_018873765.1. NCBI lineage: Eukaryota > Viridiplantae > Streptophyta > Magnoliopsida > Proteales > Proteaceae > Telopea > Telopea speciosissima. Next base: position 11,950,363 of record NC_057916.1, read on the forward strand.
AAACTGATTCTGAATTTCAAGAACAAAGGCACAAAAATAGAGAATAACTCAGAGCAATTCTTCATTAAATAAATCTAGGTAACCCTGGAATAATCTTCAACAAAAGTAACAAAGTAATGAAAACCCAACTGAGAAACAACCAGACAAGGGCCCCATACATCAGAATGAACTAAAGAAAAAGGGTGGGCAGCCTGTTTGTTGACTCTAGGGGGATAACTTACACGGTGAAGTTTCCCAAATTGACAGGACTCACAATTAAGACTAGAAACAGACTTAAAACGACTATCCAGAATTTTCAAACTCTCCAATGAAGGGTGACCCAAACGACAATGAATCTGATGAGGAAGCGCCACACTCGAACATGCCACAGCTGATGTGTCTTCCAGTAGATACAGCCCCCCAGACTCACGGCCTCTACCAATCGTCTTCTTCGACGTAAGATCCTGAAACACACAGTAGCCAGGAAAAAAGGTAACAGAACAATTATGAGCTTTGGTAATCTTGTGAACAAACAATAAATTAAACGGAAACTTAGGCAAATAAGAAACAAAAGATAAGGACAAGGATGAGGTAGCATGCACAGTGCCTGTACCCCGAACCTGAGCTAAAGATCCATCAGCTAATACAACATTCGAAGAAGACTCACAAAATGAAGAAAAAATAACTGAAACCCCAGTCATATGATCTGAAGCACCTGAATCAATGATCCAGGGACGAGAAGTGGAGGAAAGGCATGCAGTAGCATTACCTGTCTAAACTAGAGTAGCAGCAGAGAACTGAGATGACTGGGAATTTTGAAACTGAGTAAAGCGCTCATAATCTTCATCAGGCATCGTCACAGTTTTACCCTCAGACTTGAAGGGAGTAGGGACCACCGGATCACTTCTAGCAGAGTTGGCAAATTGCGGTGGTTTACCATGTAGTTTCCAGCAAAAGCGTTGTATGTGGCCAGGCTTACCACAATGATGACAAGTCCGCACCGGACCTGAATTCTCAGAAGCATCAAAAGTGGGAGCTTTACCAGTACCAGTCCCACGACCACGACCAGCACCACTGGTACCTATTCCACCCTTTGGACCACGGTTTGGTGGAAAGGAAGCAAGTGCAGAATTTTCAGCATTTGTGGAATCTTGACTGCTCTCCCGGGAAGCACATAAAACCCTAGAAAAGGTCTCTAAAAGAGTGGTGACCTTATCCCCACCAAGAATTTGAGACCTCATCGACTCAAATTCCTTACAAAGTCCACCCAAAAACACCATAACCGCAAGCTGCTCTCGCTGGTTTTGCATTGCCTGTACATCCGAGGTAATTGGAAGGATGGAATTCAGCTCCTCATAGAACCGTTTGAAGCCAGCAAAATATTGGGTAACATTAAGATTCTTTTGATCCACTTTATAGAAAGCCTAAGACAGATCATAAATACGTGTCAAGTTGTCCTGTTCAGAGTACAAGACATTCAAATAGTCCCATAATTCCTTGACTGTATCAATATGAGTCACCAAGTCACCAAGTCTGCAATCTGATTTTCCATTGAATTCAGCATTTGCCTCAATATCCTCGCATCCACAGTGTCCCACGTTTGATCATCAACAGGTTTCGTTTTTGTCAAGTGATCCTATTGATCACGGCCAGTCAAAGTTAATCTGACCACCTTCTTCCGTTGCTGAAAATTTGATATTCCCTCTATTTTTTGATCAGTAATACAATGAGAAGATGACAGTTCAGTCACGGTAGTCTTGGTCTCAACCATTCTCACAAATCAAAGTAACCATCAAACCATAGAGACAGCCAACAAATAGGCCACCAAATAGACACGATTAAAATAAAAATCGTGAATCACCTCCAAAGCATAGACCAACTCACCACAGAAAATCCACGATTGGATACTTCAAATATCGCTGACTTCCATCAACTTCACTGCTCAACACACTTCATCAAAATCACCAAAAAATCAGACCTAGTTCTCCATATAATCACGAACTAGTCCTTAGACAAACATCAAAAACAGCATAGGGTGTTGCACCCCTTCAAACGAAAGCCTGATAAATCTACAAACCAATCAAGTTGTAAAAGAAGATTTCAGCCACTGTAAAACCTTGACCAAAAGAGAACAACTGATCCTTGGAAGCGTGAACCAGCCCCTATCGATCCAGCTCTGATACCATGTAACAAAATAAGAAGAAGAGGGGAGGAAGAGAGGAGAACTGCTGCAACAGATTGGGAGTCACAGCCATAAGAGAAGCTGCCCCCAAACAATCACTATTAATAATTAAATCAATAGGGTAAAGGCCAAAAGACCAGAATACCCCCAAGAGGGAAATCGTGGACTAGTAATAGCTCTAATCCACGATTTCCCTCCCCCTTACAACGGTACCTAACAATTTGGAATGTCAGGGGTCTTAACTCCCTAGCTAAGCATCAAGATATTAGATCCCTCATTAAGTCCACCCATTCCTCTTTTTGCGCTCTTCTTGAAACTCGTGTTCTTTGGGAGAATGCGGCCCGTATTGCCGCTTCCATAGCCCCCGCTTGGTCTCTTCTGTCCAACTACAACCATTCCCCTAATGGTCGTATCTGGATCCTCTGGGACCCCTCTAAAGTTCACATTACCATCTCTCACTCCTCTTCCCAACTTCTCCATCTCCGTTTCTCCATTCCTAACTCCCCCGCCTCTTTTATTTCCGTGATCTATGCTTGCAACCAGGCTGTCGATCATGTGTCCCTTTGGACTGATCTCTCTCTCCTCAAATCTGGGACGGATTCCCTCCCTTGGGGACTGGGTGGTGATTTCAATGTTGTGAGGTCCCAGTCGGAGAAAATTGGGGGTAGACCCATTGATCCTTCTTCTGTCAACTCCTTCAACGACCGCATCGAGGATCTTGGTATTGAGGATCTCAGATGGTCAGGTTCCCCCTCACTTGGCACAATCATAGTTCGAGATCTCGCCGAGTTTCTCGGTATTTCAAAAAGCCGAGACGAGACCATAGGCAATATTAAAAAGCCCAAAATCTCATCAAGATCTCGGCGAGATATCAGATCTGGTTCGGATCTCGGTTTCGGTCCACTTTTTTACCCACCTAACAGTTAAAAAGCCCATCTAACTCGACAGAACTCGCCATATCTCAGCAAGTTCTGTCCAAAATCCTCTCTTCTTCCCAACTAGAGTACATTTGCATCCAGAAGCATGAGTATAGATACTAGTAGTGAGCATCAGTTGTGGCATTCATCTCAGCCTCATCATGACTATGATTATGGCCAGGAGAGCACTGGTTCTGAATATAGTGCCTATGGTCAGTTTGGCCAGTCAACACATGAGTTTGACAATCAAAGCACTGGGTCTGGTTTTAGGCCCATAATCCTAGTCCCATACATGCCTTAATATGACAGTAGCAATGGATCTCATGTTCATGGCAATCGTCTCACGCCTCATGGCAACAGCTACACCCTAGGATAGGGGACTTGGCATATGTTGATGACAACTCTTATATGGATGTTGTGGAGCACTATATGCAACAGTGTAGCAACATTATGTCATGGGAAGACTATGTGGCACGAGTGGGGACTGAATACGTGATTCAATCTCAGTTTTATGTGATGATAGTTGTAACATTGTTAAACAATTTGATGTATTACTTTAACATTTCTAATGCTTATTAAGTTGTTTTACTATTAATTGAATGTTTTGCTAGCTTTCTATTACTAAATTATGTCATTTATGTGTAGAGTAGGGTATTTTAGTACGTCGTCGCCTACCAACTTAGGGTCTGATGTAAAAGTCCTATTTGGATTTTGTTTTTGCAAAATCTGATGATGCCATTGTGTTTAAATGGCATAAAATAGGCTGAATACCAAGTTTCAGACCCAAAATAGGTCTAAAACCCACCGAGTTGAGGCTTGGAGTCGGAAAAGAAAAAAAAAGCACCAACTCGTCGAGATCTCGACTCGACTCGGTTTTTTTAGGGACCGAGATGGTACCGAGACCCGAGTTTTAGTACCTTGGGCACAATCGCCGAGTGGGACCTGATCGCATTGCTTGCAAACTTGATAGATTCCTCACCAACGAAGCTTGGGTCTCCTCTTTTCCCCATTCCCATGCCGCTTTCCTTCTCCAAGGTCTGTCTGACCACTGTCCCCACCACTTCATTATTCAGCCCTATTCCTCTTTTGGTCCCAAACCTTTCAAATTCTTTGACATGTGGACCTCCCATCCCCTCTACCTTCCCACCATCCTAAAAGCTTTGCGCATCCCTGTCTCCTCCCCCTCCTTCCCTCTCATAGCCTTAGCTAGGAAACTCCGCCACACCAAGTTCGCCCTTAAAAGTTGGAATCTATCCACTTTTGGCAACATCCCTTCCCGCCTTTCTTCCTGTCGGTCTAACCTTTCCCTAGTCCAATCTAGGCTTCAGTCAGACTCCCTCAACCCTGATCTTGCCATTGAGGAGAAAAGGCTCTCCGAAGAGCTCTCCTCTCTCTCCTCCCTTAAGGAAAGCTTCTTGCGCCAAAAATCCCGTATTAAGTGGTTGGATCTTAGAGACTCCAATTCCGCTTACTTCCATTGTTCCTTGAGAGCTAGGCAGAACTCCAACTCCATCACCTTACTCCATGCTCTTGATGGGACTCCTCTCTCCTCTGTCCCTGATATTAAGTTGGAAACCATCTCCTTTTTCTCTTCTCTCTTCAATCCCCCCCCTCTCCCCCCCTCTTCCCTCCCTTCGGGCCTTATTGATAAGTTCATCCCTCCTCTCTTAGTAGAGTCCCTCCTTGCCATCCCCTCTGATGAGGAAATCTCTAAGGTTATTCTCTCCCACAAATCCAACAAAGCCCCTGGCCCTGACGGTTTCAGCATGGGTTTCTTTCTTAGCTGCTGGGATTCAATCAAAGGTGACCTTTTCAAAGCCATTTGCAGCTTCTTCTTCATGCCCAGCCAGCTTGCTCAGGTCAATCAAACTTTCATCTGTCTCATCCCTAAAAAAGATGGAACGACCTCTCTGTCTGATTTCAGACCTATATCCCTCTGCAATCTTCTCTACATGTTCATTGCCAAGATCCTCGCCAATAGAATCCAAGAGGTCATTCCTTCCCTGGTCAGCCCCAACCAATCGGCCTTTATCTTTGGCAGAAGCATAGCGGACAACACTATTCTCTGCTTTGAGACTGTGAGGGGTTTCGATCGCAAATCTCACTCTCCTGCGGCCCTTATGAAGATAGACCTTCACAAAGCTTTCGACTCCCTCCGCTGGGACTTCATTTGTGATGTGTTTTCCCAAATGGGCTCCCCCCCCCCCCCCACTTTTGTTCGTTGGACTTATGCCTGTATCTCTTCCCCTCCTTCTCTGTTCTTGTCAATGGCTCCCTCGCCGGCTTTTTTCAGTCTAAAGCCGGCATCTGCCAAGGTTGCCCTCTCTCCCCTTTTCTTTTCTCCCTGGCCTTGGAGGTCCTCTCTAGGAGCCTCCAATCCAAAACCGACCTTCATCTCATTTCCCCAATTCCAAAATACAAGTACATCAATCTCACCCACCTGGCCTTTGAAGATGACCTGATGATTTTCTCAAAGGCCTTCCCCTCCTCTATCTCTGCCATCATGGACTCCCCCCGCCTCTTTAAATCTCTCTCGGGTCTCTGTATCAATCTCCTCAAATCCAAAATCTTTCTCTTTGGCATTCCTGACTCTGGCAAAGAGACCCTCTTGCGTCTGACTGGCTTCTCTGTTGGTTCTCTCCCTATTAAATATCTTGGTCTCCCCCTAATTCCTGTCAGGTTGTCTAGCCATCACTGCACTCCAATGCTTGATAATATCCGTAAGCGTCTTCAGCTTTGGAAAGGCAAACTCCTATCCTATGCTAGCAGACTTGAGTGCATTCGTTCGGTCCTTCAAGCTTCCTACATCTATTGGAGTGGTATCTTCAGCATTCCTAAAGCCACCATCAAGGCTATGGAGCGCATCTTCTGCGCTTTCCTCTGGAAAGAGACTGACACCTCTAAAATCCTCCACCCTACCAGTTGAAAGTCCATCTGTCTCCCCAAATCTGAGGGAGGTCTCGGCATTCGTCGCATTCGCGATTCCAATACTATGGGCATTCTCAAGCTTATTTGGAAAATCTCCTTCCGCCAAGACTCCATCTGGGTCAAATGGGTTTACTTCCACCTCCCCAAGATGGACTTCATCTAGACAGTCTCTATCTCATCTGACTCCTCTTGGATTTGGCGTAAGATTCTCTTACTCTGTCCTCTCACCCTCCGTGGTATCTCAACCTCCATTGTTGATGGCTCCACCACCTCCCTCTAGCTTGACCCTTGGCACCCTTTAGGGGTCCTCTTTAATACCTTAGGTCCCAAATCGATCTACTCCTCTGGCCTCCCAAAAGCCTCCCCTCTCTTCTCCCTTATTGCTCTCGGCTCTTGGACCCCTCCCCCTTCTCTCAATCCCACCATCCTCTCCCAAATCTGGTCATCCCTCCCTTCCCTTCTTCCTTCCACCTCCCCCCCTCATGCGGATAAGGTTATATGTCTCTCTTCCCCCAACGGCCTCTTCACCTCCAGCTCAGCCTGGAATTTTGTTCGAGACCCTAGCCCCACCATCCCCTGGCACAAGTTAATTTGGTTCAAAGGTCATATCCCTCGCTATAGCTTCACTGTCTGGAGAACCCTTAGATCGTGCCTGCTCACCCAAGCTTTCCTCATACACCGCAATATCCTTGTCTCCCCTTTTTGTACCCTTTGTTGGAATGGCCATGAAGACATCCTCCACCTCTTCTTTGCTTGCCCTTTTACCTCCCCCATCTAGAAAAAAGCCCTTTCCTCGATCTAGCCTCGTAGTAGGAGGATCCTTGTCTTTGAGCGAGAATGGCTGTGGCTGGACATGACTTTCTCCTGGGACCTCTATCTGTGACACTATTGGAAGCCTGTATTTGGCGCCGCTATTAATCACATCTGGATGGAAAGGAACTTCAGGAGATGGACTTCCAACTCTCGATCTTTTGATCTGATTTGGAAAGCCATCTCCTTTGACTTGTCCTCCAAGCTCAATTGCATTCGTCATAGCATCTTTTGGATACCCCAAGGAACAAGCATATTGTTGTATCCTGGGGTCTTGATTTGTCTCTTTTGCAGTCTCCCTCCTCTGTGTAGGTCAGTAGGTCGGGTTAATTGCTCTTCCCCCCCCCCCCCCTCCCCTCTCTCTCCTTTCCCCTTTCTTTTGTTTCCCCTTGTATATCCCCTCTCCTTTTCTCCCTGCCCCCTCCTGGGGTTCGGTAATATATTTATTTACCAAAAAAAAAACAGGTCCACAAGAAATGGACTGAGGATGAATACCAAGAGCTTTTGCACCCTTTTTGCCACTTAAGTGGATTGGTTTTACCATGTTTAGGGGGACTAAAATTTAAACAGCCCCTCCATCATCAGTTGCGCAAGTGGAGAGTTAATAAACAGACATTAAAGCTATGCTACTCTTCATTCCAACATGAGAACTCTTGAACTCCCTCCCAAGAAGACCACCTAAATAAAGGTCTTTCTAAGGAGAAAATACCTTTACAAGCAAGTACATGTTGAGCCCACTGTGAGAAAAGCTCTCATCTCACACTTACAGAAGACATAGATACATTGCCGGCCTCTTTTTCGTTGTACATACCAAGTTTATTTGGGGGACTATAACCCAATCATTAATCAAACATTTACTCTTATTCTAGGAAATGGGAGTCAAGAGAAGTTATACACTTATACTACACTTTTATATTTGTACAATTATACAAACATTATGTCATTCCTAAAGTACAAAGTTTTATGTTGATACTTTATTCTGTAATATAAGTTTTATTTGTATCTTGTTATAATGCATCTCTTTTTTCTAGTTGACTATAAACCACCTCCGTTGTACCTATACTGTGACCCGACATGATATTGGTATACCTTGGCCACACCTGAGCTGTGGTCAACCCCAAGAAATTGTGGTGTTTTAACTGTGCGCTAAGAATCTGGTGAGTGGTGACTATATATCTCGGATTTTTATTGTAACAGGGCGAAGTGCTAGGAATCACTAGATTTGGCATTCAAAAGATGAAAGAGAGTGTCTTGATGCTGGCATCATTTGAGAAGACAGCAGATCATCTTTTCAATGCTTCAGTAAATGGGAGGGATGACAAGATTGAGGGAGTAAGTGAATGCATCATCATGGGTATTCCAATGCAAATTGGCACAGGAATGCTTAAAGTTAGGCAAAGGTATATAAACATCAAATCTTTATTTCGACATGAAACCATATAATATTTTGCCTGTATGCTCTACTTATGCTTTCTCGTTCATGTTACATCCTCTGTACATCGTTGAGTGAATTTGGTTTTCATACTTTGACCTGCGGTGGCTTGATCATCCTTCATAGGGTGGACTGCTTGCCCACACCACTTTCCTTTTCCTTTTCCTTTTCTTTAGTAATATATACTTCCACTTCTACTACAAGAAGAGATTTCCTTGAATACGTTTCTGGAATAAAGGGCAGGGTGTGGTTGATGGAATGGGTTTTGAAGATCTTTTTAGTTCTTATACAATTAGCCAGAAGATTTGTTTGGGAATCCTAGGGGAAATCAACAAGGAAATTTAACTCCCTACCAATTTTTATCATTAGGGGGGGGGGGGTTGCTAAGCAAAACTACTATTTGACACGGAGAAAAAGCCAGCTTAATTTAAGTTTTCTATGTTGTGGACATAGTTGTCAAGGCGTCGCCTAGGCACCTTCTTGGGTCCAAGGCAACAACAGGTTTTGTTATATGCAAGAAGGTGTCTTGAATGCTTAATTGCTTAAGTGTTGCCTTGGCCGCCTTCGTGTCGTCTTGTGATAACACAAATTGTACTTTATCAGTTTTTTTACACTTCATGAGTTTACACTGATTTAAGTTTATTGCTTTATTTTTTGACTAATATACTTTATTGTATCATATTCTTTGTTTATTGTATGTTAGTTTTCTCATACTAGGTCATTACTAGCATAATTGTATGATATTGCAGTGATATAGTTCTATGTTGCATATAAGCATAATTACAGAAAGGGAGTGTCTGAGTGGCACCTCTATAGGTGTATTTAGAACTTGATACCTTTTAATTAATTACCCTTTGTCTTATCCATAGAAGTTTTTTAAGATAGGGGATAAAAGGGCTTTCAAAAAAATTTGAAAGTGACATCATTATGTCATTATGTCATTATCAAAAGATGTTATCGTCATGCACATTTTTCAAGCATACATGGGAAATGACACTGTTACCCTCATTTTTTTTGTCATACTAAAGGGGAAATGTAGCTGAGAATCTCCTGATGTGCTGGGCTGTGCCTCTTTCCTCTTACTAACTTTCATCTTTCTATTTATATCATATCTTTCATTAGTCTTTGTCTTTTCTTCATTTCTCACCTCTTTCCCCACCCCTCTTTTCCATACTTTCTTCCCCTTTTAGGTTCAAATTCTTTTTTCCTACTTTGTTTTGTTTGGATCTATATAACCGACCCCATTAAGTTAAGCTAAGGCTGAGTTTGCTGTTGTTGTTGTTGTACTAAAGGGGGAAAAAAATAAGGTTATAAATTATTTAATACTTTGAGGGGTATCAATAAGAAAATCCCTTATATAAGATGATTATTTGCATTTCTGGCTGTGTAGCTTTTGGATTGTTGACAAAATGACCAAATATTTATACAGTATATACAAGCAATTTTGTTACTGATCAAATAAAATATTGCTATACTTTCTGTTATTATCAATCAAGCCCAACTTAACATGGTCATATCACTACTGTCACAGTAAGCTGCGTTTTCTTTACTTGGCCGTATCTGGGGCTATTTCTTCCATAAAAAAAACTAGTACTTATCCTTTTCCTTACTCTAAAACCCAATTCATTTTGGGCTGTTTTCATTTTACGAATAAGAAGATTATTTGAAGAAAGAACACTATTGACCTCCATCCATGCATGTGGACAATGTCCTACTCTTAACTTGGTGGTTTCTGACGTAAAAATGTCCATTAGCCGTAGAGAATTAGGTCAGCCATAACTCAGCTAACCTAAGCCTTTTCCTGATTATAATGTGTAAGGTCCCCTTAGCTGTCAAGCCTAGGCCATTCATATCCACTCTCAGCCCTTTCCTAGTCACATTTAGTCTACCGCTTGGTTTTTCCCTTTACTCTGTATCATATCGCTCCTCCTTACCACTGCACTCAATGACCTCAGCTACAAATGAAGCTCCTTCAACTGATCAATTATTTGGGCCACTCTTAGATCATCTAGCTTTTCGAGTCTTTCCTCTAGTCCATGTTAACATCCTTACTAAGCTACACCTTTGTTCATTTGTTTTGTTTCTTTGTTGCCTTAACATTCAGCCTCATACAACACTGGTGGGCTTATAGCTGTCCAATAGAATTTTTCTTAAATTCCCAATAAATTGTCAAGTTTGGGGTTAGTTTAGCTCTTTAATTTCATCCCTATATTTCTTATGGGTAAGGGTTCACCGAGCCGCCAGGGTTTCCTACGCCCTCTCACATGAAATATTTTATTCATTATTGGTAGGTTACTAGTGTTTTAACTTAATAGAGAAAACAACCAAAGGTATTTTATTTTAGTTTTTTCACAACAATATTCTGCACAAGAGGCATTTATGATCAACTCGTTTTCTTCAACCAATAGAGTTTTTTTGGCTGCTCGACTCTTCATTGTTATTTAAGAAATGTGTTTTCTTTCAAGGATTCTCTGAAGGATGTCAGAACTAATTGTAATTTCATGTCAGCAGGGTTCAGCAGGTTTCAAAACTTAACAATGGGCTAGATCCAATTATATCCTGAACTCTAATATACCAGATCTAGGAAATGCCTCAATGCTATCAAGTCATCATCTGAAGTGTGGAATAAATGTATGGAAGTTCTTCATGTCAAACTGGTATTTAAATTCTTCAGTACAGTACAGTACAGTAATTTCATAATGTAATAAAGCAGCATAATGATTGAACTATTTTCTTTGTGGACAGAACACTATCTGAGAACACTATCTGGCAACTGATTGGCTGATTTTCAAGTATTTGTTGCCAGTGTATACTAGATTTGTCAGGGTAGAGATGTAATGATGCAAGGCTCAAGTAGATTGAAGGACAAATTCTTTTTCCATCTATGTACAGATTAAAGTAGGCTGAAGTTTTTTTTTTTTTTCCTGATAAACTGAACTGAAGTTCCTTTCTTTATTCTCATTCTGTTGAAGTGATAAAGCTCCTAATGTTCATGAATCCATTTAGCTTTGTGTTATTCTCAGATATTACATCGTCTCATAGAATCTAATGAAAAATCCTGCATTTTGGTATTATTCCAAATTCATGGAGTGAAAGCTTAAAAGGTGATGTCAACCTAAAGTCAAGCAAAACCAATCTACTGAAACTAAACAGATAGAAGGAATAAACTATAATTCTGTGAAACATTAAATTGTAAAAGCTAGTTAATGGCTACTGATATTATTAATGTCTTAGACTCTTAGTGTACTTAAATAGTTAAATGGACACATAATTGGTTCTCTTCATACATGGCTCATCCAAACCCAATAATTTAAACAGGAAAAACTGTTAAAAATAGGACCAGGGGACTAGTTTTGACTGTTAACCATCTTATGCACATCACATAGAATTTTAAATTGATTTGGTTGTGAATTAAGTAGTATCAATGTGGCCTTAAGATGTAACTACTTATTTATCAATAATTTGAAAAACCAAAAAAAAAAATTGCTTTTTGTTGTATGAAAAGAAACTTAAATATAACTTAAGGGAGTAGGTACATTGGGGATGCCCTGGACCAGGCAACATTCTTACAATAATGAAAAGTAAGGTTGTCAAAATTATCAGGTTTTTTCAGCTAAAACAAAAAAATTATGTATAAGGTTTTAGGGTATAGGTTTTTTTTTGTTTTTTTGGTTTTTTTGATGGAAGTGTAATCACACAAACCGGGGTATAGGTTGTTGGTTGTTATAAATAAAGAGCTGAAAGAGTTCTTTGTTGTATAGCCAGATTTGTCTAATGGGGATCTTCTCTTTGTTGGCTCTTTCTCATCCTTGTAGAAGACCAAAAAGCTCCGCTTCCATAGAGTCCTACACGTGGACGCTATCTGCATCTGTTAGAAAACTCTGTCCATCTATCAAAATGTTAAAATTCCATTGGGCTAATTTAGAAGCGGGTTCAGAAACTCCTGCAACAAATAAACTAGGCAGGTTCATTATAGGGTTAGGGATAGAACTATGATAAATTATAGAAGAAAAAAAAAATAAAAAAATAAAATAAGCCCTAGTAGGTGTATTGGCATGCATGCATATGGTATTCTAACCACTATTGTGCTCTCTCATAGTCCTAAATTTTCAAATCTCAAATCCGCCAATTTTGTATACTAAGTTTGGACTGAAATTTTTAATGTGAATAAGGGACCTTGGATTCTATCTTTAGACTTCATTCAATCTGCCACATAACATGTATTTTTGTCTGTATCGGTAAGCTCATCAAGGAAAGTTTTACCCGGAAACTAATGGTGGTATACTAACATAATCATAGAGATAACATGAGTGGATAACCAATGGGAGGATGATAAGGTTGAAATGCAGACAAGTGTATTGGTGATGTGTGGCTTATAAGCATAGGAAGGATGAAACTTTGAGCCTCTTGTAAGGCATGCTGGTATAACTCTAAAATGCAAAAATGAATTTCAAAATCAACTAATTAACAAGATTATCAAAAAGGGGGCTAAAAAAAATTCACAAGGTTTCCTTAAGCTTTATGACCTGTTAGATTTTAGGGAAGGATTACAATTCATATTTTGAGTACATTGCTTAACAAAGTTGGTTTTTGCCATGTAGAGGATATTGTAACTTCCAAAGTGGGATCAACTTGTGTTATATTATTCCTTCAATGCTCAATCTTTTCAGTTTCCAACTTTTAACTGTTTTTGCTACTTTATAACCCTTTTCCTCAAATATATGATTCAAATTAGGCTGAAATTTTCTAGTTAGATCAAGGATGTGAGGCCTGTATATGTAGTATATACACCAAATTTTGAATTCCAAATAGACTATAGAGCCAATGGACTCAGCACTCTATCTACCATGTGGTGGAGTTTGATAGAATATCATCTAAATTGGTCACATGTCAAATTCAATTGTCTCATTCTAATGTTCCAATGTTTTTTAGATTTTCACTTCTCAATATTATCTTCTCTTTTTTAATTTATTTTTTTTCTTCTTTTTTTTTTTTTTTTTTTTTTTTTGGGGGGGGGGTGGGGGTTGGTTGGTTTTTACATTTAGTTTTTTGTCATTCAAGGGTACTGTCTATATAACACTTCTATACATTTATATAGACCTTGGTGCATTCTTTTTTATTGTCCTTTTTTTTTCTAAATGTTCTTTTCAAGTCGAGGGTAAAAAAATTATTTTAAAAAATAATAAAATGGCTTGTCATATGCTTTACCTTATGGCATGATCATATGGGGCTTAAATTTTATACACAACTATACATCTAGGTACCCAACTTAGTTTCAACCAAAATAGAGATTATCAAAAGACAAAAAACACTTTGATTCTTTTAAACACTCTTTCATGAAAAATGAGAATCCCACTCTCTCTCCCCTTCAAAACTTTTTATTTACAATTTGTAACCTAAGCTTCTCATACGCCTGAATTAGTATTCGGAGACATGTAGAAAATACTCTCCCAACTTTGAAAATCCAGAGAGTGCACAGTAATGAACAGAATGCCAATAGTGATTCAAACCATTCCCTGTGTAAGAAACTATCATTGCCCTTCCAAATATGTTCTAAAACTTGACACAAGATCTAGATCAAGTTTTTGAGTAATAAGTGCAAGTCACAAAAGTTCACATGATGTGGGGAAACCATTTTCTCTCACTCCCAGTTGAGCTGCTGAGACCCTTTCATGGGTTCTCTCATTTTTATTTTTATTTTGCCAATGTTTCTATTTCAATGCACGTGTGGCATATAGAAAGAAAGAGTTTTCAATTGGAAAGTTGGAATACAACTCAATAAGGAAAGTTTACCAAACTCAAATAGTTATACCATTTCCTTAAACAGGAGGCAACATTAATTAATTAGGTAGACTTTTGTGTCATCCACCTAGCCAACTACGTGGGGCCACATGGCAATTGTTATTTCTTACACATTTAGGGGTTGTTGGCTGCTGATCTTGACCCGTTACCTAATAACCTTCACACAATTAGTAGTAATATTGATTTAGGTATCGGTAACTTCGTGTCGATACATATCGTTATCAATGATGATATATAGGGTATCGATATGTATCAGTTGATATGGTCGATGTGATTGATCTATAAAAAAATTTGAAAATGGATTGATCGAATCAGCCAATTTGGATTCAAATCGATTGTGATTGATTTAAATTCTAGCCAATCTAGAAGACCAACTCTACGGACTACGGTATTTGGTCACTAGATCTGAGTTTTTAGATTTGAGGACCGATTCTAGGATTTTTTGGATCAATTTCGGCCAATTCTTGGAATCGACAAGAAGCGATTCTACCCATGATTCCAATTTTAATAACACACCACAAATACCGTTACCGACACCCTGAGCTAAATCCATGTTGGAATTCATAGTAGGCATGTCAATACATAGGTGATTGAATTAGACTGTGAAATTTGGCATTCGGCTAATCTAGAACATATCTTCTCTATTCAACAATTGGAATGAATAAATCATTTGTCCATGTAGTGAGATTGAGTTTTGTGTACAATTTAATAAGCCTTGTGATAATAATATTTTTGCCCTATAAATTTGAGTTACTTGCTCTACCCATTATGCATTGCAATTTTTTTCATTGGATAGTCAAGTCCTTTTATCACATGCATATTATTCATAATGTGTGCTCGCATTTCATTTCCCCTCAAAAAATTAGAGGAAAGTTTTTCTTCGCCAACGATGAGAGGTTCATCCACGAATCTATAGTCATAATCACTTCCCCCTATTTGTTAGAGGTTTGAAATGCCCTTCACTATTCAGAACACCCATATTGATGGTTATGGTCTTTCATTGTATTCATTGTAGGGAAAACTCCATCTCAAAAACTAATTTAATGGACAGTTGTTATTCAATTATTGCTTAAATTCAAGTGGTTTTTTTTTTTTTTTTTTTGGACATAATTTTACATGAAGCTGAAGGAGACTTTGATGGTTTGTGTCTTTGGTCACATGTTTGCTTGTTAATATGCTAAATCCAAACTTTGGTGTCCACGTTAAATAAAGTATAATTAACAAGAAAAAGACTTTTTCGTGCACCGACTCCAGTGTACACGCCTCTCTCTTGCAAATTCTATTTTCTCTCTTCTCATTTAATAACGTGAGTTTTCTGTATATGAATCGATGCCCACCGAATTACTTGTCCTCCTTTAGATGTGTACAATGCCAATATAAGAGACACCGTGTTGATCTCTTTTATATAATTAAATTTTTATTTCTAAAAAAAAAAAAAACTTTTGAGATTGTATAAAATAACACATTTGAGATTTTTGTGTGGGACCATGTACCCATCACATGGTAAAATTAATTTTAACTTAAAATGAGCATATGACTATCATATGGATTATTAGAATCTGCAAAGCTATGGAAAATTACAAAGATATGCTAATTTGATAAAATCTTCAACAATGTTTTGACCCTCTTTATATGAGCAAATTGGGTTCTTTATTTTCTTTTCAAGGTCTTCCTTCAAAAATTTATCCCACACATTTTTTAAGGCAAAATGAGATTGTATTTGTCCTTCGAGATGATAGACTTTTCTACTTAAAAAGAGATGAGTGGATTTGGTCTTCTTTTCAATTTTGGGGGTGGGGATGGGGGTGGGGGTGGGGGTGGAGGATGGTAAAGGTGGTTGTATACATAATTACATTTGGTTCATGGAATCGGGATTGGATTGATTGAATCAATTGATTTGGATCAGAATAGGCCGCAGCTTATCCCTGATACCAGCTAAGCTGATTCAAGGATTTTAGAGCCTTTTACCGATTATTTTCGATTCTTTGTAGAATTAGATCGGAATCAACAAGAATTAGATAGAAATCGGCGACAATCAATTTTGATCCGGATTCCAATTACTCAAAACTTCATTCATGGTTCATTTTTAAAGAGGGGTGGAGTAGCAATGTTTTGCTTCTTATTAATAATTCCAATATTTGCCCTTGAGTTAGTAGTCCCTGGCTAAGAGAGAGAGAGAGAGAGAAAGAATGGTTATAAGTGTCAATATCATATCGATGTATTAACCAATACATATCAGTATTGCTAGAGCTCAATACTAATAATATGATATGAATAAGGATACGAATCGGGAGAATCAGGCAAAAAGTGGATCGGTTTTGAAGTTATGCCTGATACTATCTGATTTCTAAGATTTATAGAACAAAGAAAGACAATACAATTTTTTTTTTGAAAAAAATAAAAAAGGAAAGGTCCATCCCTTTTGGGCTGGTTGTGGGCGACGAGGGATTTGGCCCATCAACAGGTTCAATCTTGAAGAGAAAAAAATATTTGTATTATTTTGGTATCGAGCGAGACCAATATGGATACTGACACCGATGCCTATAACCTTTTATTTTATTTTTATTTTTTTTTTGGTGAGAGAGAGAGAGAGACAAGATAAAAGGATAGATGGTATGGTCTAAGGGGAGGGGGGATATGCATCTGACTCCACTGTCTAAGTATCAATGGCTGAACTCCCAGCTGTCTAGGAGGAGGAGGAGGAGGAGAAGAAGAAGAAGAAGAAGAAGAATGAATGAATCCCCCCGACCATTTTGCTTTTAGTATGGAGGGGACTTCACGCCACTGGGCCCTATGCCTTCCTTGGCAGAGCTTCTAGCATTCCTATTCCCTCCCATACTCCCAAACTTATTCCCGCTCCTCACTTAAATTAAATGTCTTTCTTCTTCTTTCCTTACATCTCCACTTCTTAATCTCATTCTCAAAACAAACTCTTGCTTCATTCGTTGCTAAAAAGCCCCATAATCCCAACAACAACAAAAAAAAAGCAAAAGGGAAAAAGTAAGCAATACCATTGGGAGTAGTGAGTGGTGACCTTTCCCTACTACTATAAGTCTTTTAAGGTTATGAACATAGATGGATATGGGTATTTAAGATTTAAGATTTTGGAAAGGTTAGGCAAAAGGGTTTAGAGAATAGGGAAGGTGAGGGGTTAGGAAGGTTGGGAGAACTAAAGCTACTCTTTATTAATTTTTAAAGGAAAAGTGCATCTGAACCTATATAGTGTTTTCTACACCCCTCAAATGAGATTATTTTTCTCTTTCCTTAGAAAAAATGAATAAAAGACTCCACTATGAAGAAAGGTAGAAAATGTTGTAGGTTCGGAGAATCCTTTTCCTTAACTTAATTTCTCTTGCGGGTTGATTATTAAGCACAAAAAGGATGGAACATTTATCATCCATTACTCCCATGAGCCGTGCTAAGTAAGATTGATTGGAAAAGATTACATCAATGGTGCTTTCAAAACCCCCAAGACATCGAATATAAAACAAATGAAGGAGCCAAAGAGTAGATGGTAAGAGCCTTTTATTCAACCACGAAATATCGACCATGTTCATAATCATACTTAACTGTGTTTGAAACCTTTCACCCAAAAACATTAAAAAAATCCCAACAATCCATAAAGTCCAATGCAGGGCTATGGTTTTTCATTGTGAAATGACCAGCTGGATCTCATTCAAAACCATGCATGAAGCATGGCTTCCACATTTAGTGCATGGGCCATTAGAATTTATGAAATAATTTCATTCCAAGTTACAGTCTAGGTCAAGCATGGCCATGGTTCATTCTATTCTAAAATGGTAACCTAATAAACTATTATTAGGTAAGAATGAGATAGAACCATTGAGGAGAAAAAATAAAAGGTAAAAAATAGTGCTAGTTTATCACCAAAATGCAAATATGGCCACTTGCCCATAACAATTCTCAATGGGAAAGAAAACCTTTTCTCCTATTCAGTTATTACATTTTTCTAAAGCTAATTGCATCAATGGAGCTTTTACTTTGAATTCCTTTATAGTGATCAAACTGGGGATCACCACACTCTTTCTCTCTCTCTCTCTGAAATCTTTTGAGTGCTTAATTAATGTTAAAGGGGCTATTAGCAATAAGTTACAGGCAGATTTGGCAAGGTCACACCAAACCAGAAAACAAGAATTAGGAGAGAGGAGCTAAAAAGCTGGCTAAAAAAGAGGGTTGTTTCTCGTCAAGGTCAAAACTTCAACCAATGTATTTGAAAGCCAACCACAAAAAAGATAAAATAAAGAACAAATAAGAGAAAGATTGGGAAAGTAAGCTCATGAGAAAAGAGAGGAGAACAAGAAAGAAACGAGTGATTTTCTGAGGTAATTCTCCCTTTCTACAAGGAAAGAGGAAATAAGAAGACAACTGCTGTTTCTCTCTGCAATTTGTCTCTGAGATCTTCCTTTCTCTGACAACAATCTCAAGATTTTCAGACGAAAAATTCCAAATCTTACTTCCTCCTCCTACTTATCCACTTTCGATCGCTCTCATCAGAGGCGGACACGATAAATCTAGATTGGATTTTACAGCTAAGGCTGCCTGCGAAAGATGACACACATGGGTTGTCAAAATCCCAAAAACCAGATTCAAGGTATGTCAGATGAACATCCCTCTAAACTCTCTGAATTGTATTAAAAATCGTTGCTTTCTTGTCCCAGACTCATCTACTGTGGTTTCTGCCCATACCCATTTCAATTTTCTGGGAGATCTGGACGTGTTAATGGTGTCTGGGTTCTGCTATGCTTATGGGTATTTAGTTTCAGGAAGTTCTGGTCTGGGTCTCGAACCTGGCCGTAAAGTTGCATTGAAATTGGGTTTGGGTCGAAATTGGGTGGTGGGTTTGGAACCAAAGCAGAAGCTGGAATTGAAATTGGGTCTTGATTTTATTTTGAATATTGAATTGATGAACGTTTCAATTGCTGGGTGGTTTGGATGAAAGATGTGAGGTAATGGTATCATCTGCTTCATCAGTATCATCTGGATTAATGAAGATCATTACACCCTGTTGGAAGTCTTATGGAGAGGGCAGCGACGATTCTAATACGAGCGGAGAAGGAAGTGGCCGATCAGATGGGTTGCTGTGGTATAAGGACTCAGGTCACCATGTTAGTGGTGAATTTTCAATGGCAGTGATCCAAGCAAATAGCTTGTTGGAGGATCAGTGTCAACTTGAATCAGGGCCACTGAGCTCGCTCTGTTCAGGTCCACAAGGGACGTTCGTTGGGATCTATGATGGTCATGGAGGTCCAGAGACTTCTCGATTCATAAATGATCACCTCTTTCATAATCTCAAGAGTATGTTCTTCTGATCACTCTCTAAAATTCCTCCATTTTGGCTTTGGAAAAACTTCCAAAATATATGCAGCAGTATATCACTTGTGAATTGTCAAACTGGTCTATCTCTGTTGAATTATCCACTATATTAATCATGTTAAATACATTCATATCTGTGTTTCTAATTGAACAGAATTTGTGACAAATTGATATGCTGTAGATTCTAGTTCTTTCAGGTTTTTAATGTTAGAATCTAATCGTGGCTAGCTGGATATCTCAGTGATAAGGATTACTCTGAAAAATGAGACTCAAAACCAAACGAACGAATTTGAATATTCAGACAAATGAGGAGTAACATAATCAAATTTTTTTACTAAATAACATTTCACTAGGATCAAATCCATAATGTAATTGCTCAATATCGCTTAAAATGCATTTCTTAGGAGTGGCAACTATAGGTTTTGACAAGAAATACACTAGACTCCATAAGATAATCTTCTGCAGTCAGCTGTTAATTTATCAGTGAATATGGGTTGGCCAACCAGACCAGCTAATCGACCAAGAGAACCAACTCCCCACCAATAAGCTGTAGAGCTGGAAACCTGAACCACACTGGATTCGAGCTCACTGATTTGTTCTCCAAACTCACATCTGGTGACCATATTTTCAGAATCAAGGGCATGACTTAAACGTATTGAACCAGACAAAACAACAAGCAATGAAACCAATGACGGCTAAAGCCCTTGAAGTATAAGACACCGGTGTAAGAGTAAGGGGCATAGATTCCAATGGCTGTTTTGCCAGCCACTCTTACTACTAGTCGATAGTAAGTTTTTTACTTGCTAGTCGTCCTACAAAGGGTTAATATTAATTTGGAAAAACAAGATCCTAGTAACCAGATCCAAAAAATCTATGAAAGAACCAAGTTGAACATGAATCCCAACTCCAATTCTATGCACCTTCTACTTGTATCATTGATGTTGTGGTTCATGTGAATAAATTAGTCAATATAATTGGCTAGCCTATGGTTGCTGTCTTGACAATAATTTGTAATGCAGAATTCACTTCAGAGAATCAGGGGATGTCAGCTAATGCTATCAGCAAAGCATTTTTAGCAACAGAGGAAGAGTTCTTATCACTCGTAAAGAAACAGTGGCTAAATAGCCCACAAATTGCATCAGTGGGATCGTGTTGTTTGGTTGGAATAATATGTAACGGATTGTTATATATTGCGAATGCTGGAGATTCTCGGGTGGTACTAGGGAGATTAGAGAAGGCCACCAGAGAAGTCAGAGCTATTCAATTGTCAACAGAGCATAATGCAAGTTTTGAATCTGTGAGAGAGGAGCTGCGCTTGTTGCATCCTGATGATTCACAAATTGTGGTTTTAAAACACAAAGTTTGGCGTGTGAAGGGCCTTATACAGGTATTTTCGTTGCACCTTAATTCATTCGAGTTTCTCTATGCTTCTTTCCTTTTCATTGGTGCTCAATCATTTTTAACGCCGTTTGCTACTTTTAATGAGGAAAAATTCTTTTCAGCTTTGCAACAGATTTGCTGAAAAATTCCTCTTGTATGAAAGTATTGTTCTGATAAATCACTTTTGACTTGCAGGTTTCAAGATCCATTGGTGATGCATATCTGAAAAGGACAGAGTTCAACAAAGAACCTCTACTATCAAGGTTTAGACTACCTGAACCCTTCGACAGACCAATCCTTAGTGCTGAGCCATCAATGTTTGTTCAAAAAGTCCACCCTCAAGATCAGTTTCTTATATTCGCCTCCGATGGTCTATGGGAGCACCTTAGCAATCAAGAGGCTGTTGACATTGTCCACAACAATCCACATAATGTGAGATTAAAACCACTCACTTTAGCTTCATAAATGAAATTGTCGCCTGCTGGTACTGATAACTTCTTATTTGTGCAGGGGATTGCTAGGAGGCTTGTTAAAACTGCACTCCGAGAAGCGGCTAAAAAAAGAGAAATGAGGTACTCAGACCTGAAAAAGATTGATCGGGGGGTGAGGAGACATTTCCATGATGATATCACGGTTATAGTTTTATTTTTAGACCCGCATCTTATTAGCCGGAGCTCATGTCGTGGTCCTCCTGTTTCCATAAGAGGATCTGGGGGGTTGCCTACACATGCTAGCCCCTAGTTGAAGAAGTTCTACATCTCTTTCAACCCTTTCTCCCCATTTGTACTAGGGAGAAGGCAAAATTTTATTTATGTATACTGACCGATGCTCCCCAGAGTATTTCTTCATCAATCTCTCTCAGAGACAGCATAGATGATGATTTAAGCTGGGAATGCCAAGGGAGAAAATTTTCTCTTTGTAAAAGTTGGTTGGGATAGGCATAAAAATTAAGAATGGAAGCAAGGTTTAACAGTTGTGGGTGTTCCCAGCATCTTATACTCAAAATTACTCAGATTTATTTCAACAATTGATACCATCGGATACCAGAACCAAACCAATAACAATGATTTGGTTTCAAGGAAAATTGGGGATTGGATCTGAATATTTCAAAATAAAACAACAATAAGAGTGACAGAACAACTTACTGTATATAAAAGCATCAAGAGCCACCCAAAAAATGGTTGCTAAAATGATGTAGTTCACAAAGGAGACAAGGGTAGGTTCTTCACTTCTCCAGAGTGATCTTGTATTAAATTGTGTTTTTGGCACAAAATGATCCTTCAGATTGATCATTTGAGATTTTATTCTGATGGCTTGGTTTTTTATTAAGATAAAAGCTTTTGATCCTAAGAATCACTTCTTAATATTTTGTAGGAATCATTTATGATTAAGTATTTATTAACTATTAACTGTAAAAATAACTTACAAAAATCTAAGGATTTTCTCAAAAAAAAAAAATGCTCTAGAAAATAAGAAGGGATCTTAAAGTTGGTCAAATCATACAAATATTAAAGGGACTGTCTAAACGACATCTCTGTAAGTATATTTAGAATTTGTAACCTTCTTTTGATTGCCTTTGTCTTATTCTTAAGAGTTCTTTAAATTATGGAATAAATAAATGGATTTTTAAAATAATTTAAAAGTGACTAATCATTATGTTATTATCCGAAGTTGTCAGTGTTTGTGTATTTTTCGAGTGCATATGTGAAATGAAGAGGTTTACCCTCTTTGGAAAGAAAAAAAAAAATAAGAAGAAAACCCCAATATTACTAAATTGGCATTGTTTATTTCAACTTAAGATTCAAAAAATGAGTTAAATGACTAAGTTCTCAAATTTTTTTAACACAATTTCTGGACTTTAATGGTCACATCATTTTATATATAAACATGTAATTGTTTTATGTGGAAAATAAAACCATTACTTAACTAAACATCAAATAACATACAAATTTTCCCTAATCTTGCCTCAGTAGTCAGTCTATGAGCAACAGAAATCCAGTTAAGATCATGCTTTAAAATAGGAACAAAACCAAAAGTTTTTAAGTGTAACATTATTATCAAACAGAAAAGAAAATAATTAATTCTCATGGTCAGTCCATAATTTCAAAGCATTGCAGCCCTCCGCCAGTTCCTCCCTAGCCTGCCGCCTAACCTGCTTCCAACGGCCACTCCTCCGCCGAGGTAACCCCGCAGGTCCCTAGGCATTAGGCTCCCTGATCTCTCGACCCCTCCCTGTCGAGGTGCCCTCACCTCGCAGAATAAAGACCCCATCGGCAGACCTTCCCTCCCCCCACCAAATCAGTCGCAGCCACCTCTGCAGCGTTATGCACCACCGCTGTATCCTCAGTACGAACCCCTGCAGGTCTCTGCCTCTGTACTTTCCGGCAAATATCTTTCACATGGCCAATCTTCGAGCACACAGAGCAGTATGAAGGGAGCCTCTCATACACCACCGTCTGGAAGAAACCACTCGCACCACACCCAACCCAAACCTTCTCAGGAGGAGGGTCTCGCAGGTCCAATTCCACACACACACAGGCTGCCACCGTGCGTGTGCAACTCGTCGTGGCTCCATCCACCTTCAGCACCTTGCCAACAGCCCCTGCAATAGATTTCAAGAAGTTCCCCTGATACAAATCCACAGCCACCTTCAGCACCTTGCCAACCATTGCTTAACTAAACATCAAATAACATACAAATTTTCCCTAATCTTGCCTCAGTAGTTAGTCTATGAGCAACAGAAATCCAGTTAAGATCATGCTTTAAAATAGAAACAAAACCAAAAGTTTTTAAGTCTAACATCAATATCAAACAGAAAAGAAAATAATTAATTCTCATGGCCAGTCCATAATTTCAAAGTTTGTGTTTCCCAGCAATATTGCTCCCTACAATCCTTTTGCCAATGTTTCTTGGGAATAACTAGTAAAACAAAAACCTATACATGTCATAACAAATCAATTTTTAAAGAGGATAACTAAAGCTCAGCCACTATCTTTGGTGGCTGTTTGATTTGATAATCATAGCCCCACATCACAAACGATAAGAGGATGATCCCGATCCATGGTAGATATAGTTCCTACTGGGTGTTTATTAAAGAGAGTGGGGGTTGAGGCTGACTTAGGGCTCAAACTGGGAATCACAATATAAATATCACAAAATATTTTTCAATAACTAATAAGGGTTTAGGGGAACATGGTGGAAAACACAAAATTCCTTGCATACTACAGGAAAGAAATAATTGGTAATAGTTAAACGACTCCGATTGAAAAAATTCTTGTGCACGTCCCTTCACATCGCACCCGTGGATCGCACACTCTCATTAAAACCCATCCCCCCTATTGAATAATTCAATTTCCCACCCTCTCATTGATGGAAAACTGCACTGTCGCATCATAACAAGCCCTCACGCTTGAATCTATAAAAGAGGATGAATGAAGGTATTCAGTTCGTAATCCACTTACATGGAGGGGGGGTATTTATGGAGAAAGTTTTCCTTTCAGCACATCATCTTAGATTTCACAAACCTGCATAAGGTTTTAGTATGTTCTCCATAATACCCTCTCATGCACATCTGAAGCCTTGCAATAAATGAATTCTCATTTATTATTACCCAGTTTTCATTTGCCATTATAAAAGAGAATCCCTTGACCACAGCTTTCAGATGCATTACCCAGTTTTCCTTTGCCATTATAAAAGAGAATCCCTTGACCACAGCTTTCAGATGCAGGAGAGCTTATCATGCAATAGTGGTTGAGTATCTTCGAGTAAATGGGGAGAAGACTTTAAAACCCTAAGATGGTGGTTGAACTTGAACCCTTCCGGTGGAGGGAAACTTTCTCCATCTATTAACTACCCTTCAAAAATAAAATGAACCCCCAAATCACCATACAAGAAATACTCTCCCAATTAACAGGTTTAGCATGTGCATTTGACGGCTCAATTACTTCATGACAGAAGATATGACGGCCAAAGACGGGCGACAGGCGTTAAAAACACATTTTTAAACTGCTCCGAATCAGCTTTCAGGTTGTTACCCCTATTTCAACTGTGGCTCCAATACATGAGACCGAACCATAAGAGCCTTGCTAAACTCGTCACTTGCTTATTTTACCACCAAACAACTCAAAACAAATAAGGTTTTAATGTTTTGCTTTAAGAAGCAACTGAAGCAAGCAGAAATAAGAGCCTGAAAGTAACTAATATAAAGATAACTTTACCTATTTTCCTAAGCTCTTGATGACAATCTATAGAAGAATCCCATCTCAAAAAACAAAGATTGTCCCATAAGAGGGAAAAGGGAGAATCCAGACTAGACAATAACACAGTCAAAACACAATTTGAAGATACTAAAAAGATTGGCCAATGCCACCTTTGGGTAAACCTAAAAGTACATAGTTATAACCCCATTATCTGCACAGTTTCCTTCAAAATAGCAACAGCTGTTCATTTCTTCACAGATAAGCCAAGTTGAAAACTCGAGCATTTTTTAAAATCAACAACTTAAATTGGTGTTAAACAAAAGTCAGCCATGTCAGGAAACAGTAGCCTATCCCAGCAATCAAACTCTATTCTCCATGCTTCTAGCATGCGCCCACGTCAAAAATACATCTGGAAACTATCATAGAGAGAGTATCTCCATGCCGCCTGAAATTTGCTCCATCCTTGTAGAATGGTACATGTGAACTAGCTGAGCTGCAACCTTAGTCATTTGCAAGTCGATATATGCAAAAGTTAACATGGGCTTAGAAGCCTCCAAGGTAATTACAAAAAAGTTAGAAGATTATATCTGCCAACGGGGAGAAGGCTGATATAATTAAATAACATCTTAATAGAAAACCTAAGAGAATCAGGTAAAAGGCAGATATCCATTAAATTGGAAATTTCAGAATTGAGGAACTACATACTGGAACCGACTTACTGTTAAATAAAGACACCGATGTCAAGTCCCTCCATGGGCTTTACCCTCAATATCCGTCTTCTAGTTACAATCAATAGAAAGATCAATATAACAAACAGAACAAACATTCAATACATTAAGTGATTCCGACAAGGCAAAAACAAAAGCCCTACCTGTTCAGAGTTGGCGCTCCCATTAACTTTTGATGACGCACCAGATTGAGGTTGTGAAAATCTGAGAAGGTATGGAAATCAGTCAGCTTCGAATTCAAAGCTCATTCAGAACACAAGCATTGAATTCTCACAATGCAAAATATGACCATAGTTGACAAATGCACCAGCAGAAAATGAAAAAGGAAAGGTTGAAATCCAGACCTAATTGCTCTTGCCTTTTTTTTCTCTTCTTCTAAATTATCCATCTTTGAAACTATAGCAAATCTGGCTAAACGAGCTTTCTTTTTTGAATCCTCATCGGCCGGAGACTCTGATGGAAGCCCAAACCTGTGAAACAACATAAAGAAATGCGCTCAAAGCCTGTCTAGTAGGGTTACCAACAATCTGCGCATAAGATACAGATCTGTTAGTTATATATTAATGAATTCAATATCCTGGCAGTACAATTGAGGAATGAAAGAAATTTTGCAAAATGGAGACCTTTCTGCCCTAGCCTTCCTCTTCTGTTCCTCTGATTTTTGTCCCACATTTGATCCATGCGGGATGGGCGCAGTGCCAAACCTGCCAAAAAGATAGGTCCATGTTTGACAAGCGTAAACAGTGGGGGAAAAAAGGAACATATATCCAATAGTTTTTGGCAAAGCAGAACCCAAGTCAATTCAAATGTTCTTGGTGCCTAACAATTGCAAGGCACATTGGAGGCAGGATATTGTCTTCTTCCTACCAAATCCAAACCCTCCCTCCCCCCCCCCCCCCTCCTTTCCAATGGATTAGAAGGCACGTTGGCATTATCAGTAAATAAATCAGGGGAGAGAGAGAGAGAGATCCTTTAGCATGAGAATATTCCCATGATCCTAGAAAGGGCAAAATTAGCTGGGCTCAAGCACCCGGCAGGACCTTGGGTTGACTGAGGCCCCTCTGGTTGCAAGTAGAAGGAAGTGAAGGGATTTAAAGGGGAAAAAAGGAAGATAAAGTAATGATAATTGTGTAACTAAATATCTAAGTAGAGAACTCTTTACTTGCTATTCAAATCCCAGGAATTAAGTAATTGGAATTTTTTGGGTTAGTTGGACATTCATGTTTGCAATGATTACGAAATTTCCAATTTAGTTTTGTCTCAATTTCGTTTCCCCTCCCTTACCTTTACTTCCAACCAAATGGAGCCTCAAGCAGAGCCAACCTGCTGGAACTAGATGATAATTCAGGCCCATCACAGAAGAAATGGACAGAAAACCAATTCAAGTTGAAGTATACATTGTATACAACTTCCAGAACCAAAGCCTCAGATAAGAAGAGGCCATCTAGTTCAGGCCCATCACAGAAGAAATGAACAGAAAACAAATTCAAGTTGAAGTATACATTGAATACAACTTCCAGAACCAAAGCCTCAGATAAGAAGAGGCCACAGTCTGGCAAGAAAACAATATCAAGACAAAAAGGGCAATGGCGTCAATAAGGATATCTAACTACAATAGAACAGAACATGGTACACAAACACAATACTAAACCCAGATTCAATCACATGAAGTGAAATGCTCAAGCAAAGACCACATCAAGTTACACTTTACATGTCTATAGCCAAATCACACAACATCAGATCTACAACCATGGATTGATTATCCACTCCATCCTCGACTAGCCACTAGCCTATCTGCAAAAATTTGGCTAGTTTGAGGATAATTGAATGACATGTTTGAGATGAACCAAAGATATTGAGTATTACTTTTTTTTTTTTTTGGTAAATAACAATTTCATTCAAGAGGAGGAATAAAAGCATTTAGAGGCTAGCTCAACCGAAACAGCAAAGGAAAGAGAAACATAGAGAAAATACAATAGGAAACAGTTCGCAAAGAAATCGAATCCCCAATAGGGCTGCCAACTCCTTCACAAGATCATCCGTGATGTCACTTTCTGTTCTTGCTCTCCATTGGACCAAGGTATTCACCATATAAATGAGGTGGTGGATGTCTCTAATGACGTCGGAAAATCTCTAAGGCCAGTCAGACTGTATCTGAAACCAACCAAGTAGCTAAATCAAACCATGAGGACAGAGAACTTGAAACAAGCCACTAAAGCCAAAAAAACCTCCATTTCTAACCCTCAGGGGTGCACAAACTTAACACTTGCCAGACCATACACAACTGATTTCATCTCTGGCATCAGCAAATCACCCCACCCCCCAAAACTATGTCCAAGATGAGATGGAATAATAAACCCTCTACAATCTTTGGAGTTTTCATGTATCCTGAAGGACTGCAGGTTTGCCAATTGCCATAGAGTAGTTATAAAAGTCGAGTCTGACAAGATCCAAAGAGAAGCAACATCTCACCACTTGTACTAAAGTGGGAGACGGGAGAGGGGCTGGGCGGGACAAGTAAATCATATCTCTCTCCTCTATCCATTCAGGTCAATGAAAAGGTTGTCATACATTTTGTTTTCTTCTACAATAAGTGCTGGACTACCTACCCAAAAAATAATATCAACAGCCTGCATGTCAAACACACTTGAGGAAATACGCAAAACCGCTAATGATGCCTCTGAAGCATATCACATGCAGAACTTCTAATGAATTAACCCCAATGCAGTTCAGAAGTACAGAAAGGGGAAGAATCATGGGCCATCAGCAGATCATCAAGCCAGGGTTGTCAGCTTGGTCAGGAATCTAATATCTGAAACTGGACAGATTCATAGAATCTGGACAATGAAGTGGTCAAGTTGATTGGGCCAGTTCCTTGGTCGAATTCTGGTCCAATCTTGGTCCAGCCTAGGTTGGATTAGAATTATTATATTCCAGGATTCCAGCCATGTTTTCCATATAGTTTGAAGTGTTTATGGTCATTTTTATATAAGCATGTAAGGGGCTATTTCCTACCGTACGATTTCATGAATTAAAGAAGGTATCATTGCTGCAACTTGGTCTGTGGATTTCAGGCTGTGCATATGTGGATTCAGGTGTGATGCTTCTGTGGATTCAGAAGAGCATGGTTCTGATGTGGATTCAGTAGGTAAATCAGGTGGTTTCCTGATTGCCTATCATTCTTCCATCTTTTTCTTTATTTTCTTATCGCGCACATCAGATATTTTAAACCCAGTGATTCAAATAACTTCCTTAAATTCTTAGTTTCAGCTTTAATTTGAATTTTTTTCATTGCTTTAACTTCCAAATAATCTGTTTTATTACTCCATCAAATTGTTTGCTGAATCTGAACATCGGTTTCTGATTTAATTTCTGTTTCCTAAAGTCCATTTTCCAGAATTCTACTTTAATGCTAATTCTTCAATTCTAGTATTTCTGATCCGATTTGATAATGTTCTGACTTCTGTTATTGTTTAAGCTCTCTAATGTAGTTCCGATTTAAATATTAAATCAGCACCAATAACAGAATCGATTCAGAGAGATAAAAATCCAGAATTAAGAGAAATAAAATAGAATTTGATCAAAAGATCAGATCAGCACAAAACCCTGGTCAAATGCCTATTTATAAGAGTATAACTACTGCTGAAAACCTCAGCTAGATCCAATGGCTGGATCTGAAGTTATGGAGGATACCTAGTGACACTAGGATATCTGTCAAACTAGGAATCAGAATAGCGATCAGATTGCTAAATTAGTAAACTCCACAAAAGCTTGATCTATGATACTGAGTTCAGCAGAAATAGACCAATCTATAACAGATGTCGAATGGCCTTCAAACAACAGTAATCAAATACTTATTGGAGTAGGGATGCAGTAACCACGTAGCAGATTCAGAGGTACGACATCAGATGATCAGAATAGTATGTAAAATACTGACCACATGAGATTTCTAAAACCATAACTCGAATCAGACCTGTAGATCTCCTTGATTCCAGCAGCCCTAGTGAAGATAAGATAGATATGTCGCAGGAACCAAAACTGAGACTTTAATTGCTGGTTATGAAGAAGCAGAATACTGAGATAATAATCTTCAAACAGACATTAAATAACAAAACCTGGATTTACCGCCGAAGGTATTGATTGGGTTCACCACAAGGAAGAAGCTCCACACAAGGAGCATAAAACAGAACTTTCCAATAGCAAAATCGGGGGATATGAGCCCCAAAGCCTTTTATTTATACGAAACCATATAACAGAGTTTGAATCTAGCTAAGAAACCCCCTAGCCGATCCCTATTACAATAGCAATCCCTTTTTAAAGTCCAAGTAGCCTTTAAAAAGGATGTGGACCCAAACTTGAATAAAAAGAAAGGAAACAACTAACTTAAATTGGACCAACTGAATCACCGGTTCAACTGGGACTGACTTAAAACACTTAAAAAGAAAAGAAACAACTTAAACAATAAAACAAAGTGAACCCAAGCCTTTAAATAAACTAGACCACATTAGGACTGAAACTTTTTGGACTTCCTACGCTGGTAGGTCTTCAATTTGGCATCACTCTCATAGTGCTGCTTACTCATTAAATCAGATTATTATTAGCTCACTGTCTTATGCCCTTAAATCCCTGCTATTGATTTTTCTGTTGGAGTCTGGATTATCAGTATCCTTCTTATAGTCGGATTTCACCATTTCTTGTAATCTGACCATCAAATCTGGCATCAAATGTTACAGTTGTGTTCTAATAATTAAACTAAGCAGACAACCCTGGTTTCTTCCCTATCAGATATGTTTTGACTGAGTTATGTCTTTTTCCTGAAGCTGGTTTGGTTCCTACCCCTGGATTTTTCTGGGATTTCTGAACCCTAACTCCTTGGGTGACCCCCCCCCCCCCAAAAAAAAAAAACATTTACCCCAACAAAGGGACCTGCTTTTGGGGAGAGTACAGACCTTCCACAAGGCTTTATGGATCAATAAGCAACCCCCCCCCCTCCCAACCCAATTTACTGATGTGGACCCAATTCGGAATAACCCTTATTGGGTCGTTATGGGCCGACCCAACCAATTAAATTCAAATAATAGGACCAATGGCAGAGTCGTAATTTGTGGAACTTAAATCTCAAGAAGAGGCAACAATAGGTAAGGTGAGGCATGTATAAGGTAACGAGGGCAAACTTGGAAGCAAGTGAAAATAAAGGACTAACTACAATAATAGCAGAAAAAGGGGCATTAATGGAAATTAAAGAGAAAAAATAAAGAAACAAAGGAAATCATGAAAGTAGGGGTGAAGGTTGTCTTCAACCTATCAACAGCAACCAGCGGAAGAAGAGGAATGTGATTCGAGATGGGATCTCCGTCTTGAGGATCTCACTCGATGTGGGTTTCAGGAGGTGAATCGCAACTACCAATCCTCCCAGCAGTGCTACAAATCAAATTGAGAAAACCTGCAATAAGAGGGAATGGTGGCTATGAACCTGGGTCTGGCGGAAGAAGGAATATCAGGTCTGGTTTCAAATTAATATCCCATGATAGAGGAGATAGTTGGGGTTAGGGACCTAGGATCTGAGTCGCGCTAGGGAAAAGACCCAATCCCTGAAATATCAAGTCAATATGGTTGCAGAAGTGGAATTCCAAAGAACTTGTTTCAAATAAAATCACTGCAAACAGCGAAGCAGGGAAAAAGGATCAGAAGGAAGCAGAACGTGACAGAGAGAAGAGGATTCGCACAGAACCAAAAGAGGGGGGGGGGGAAAGAATCACACAAACACCAAAACACGGCAAGCCGCACAACCAACTCAGTTTTCAATTCATTCTTTCAATCTAATCTTTCGTTGGTTACAAGCTAGTATTTAAAGAAAATAAAAACTCCTACATGTAATCTAAAACTGAAATAAAATGCTAATGCAACTCTATTACTAATTAACCTATTAAAATTAAAATAAAAGATTACAAGATAAATCCTAACTAATAAAAACCTTAATAAATAAATAAACTAAATATCTTACTAAACCCAATAATCAATTGGACACAGTTCTTGATCTGGGTTCTCAAACGGGTTCGAGCCGACCCATGGAAGAGTCCTGCATCATTTACTTTTGGATGAATTACAGGTAAAGAAGCATTACGTCCTCTTTTTGGTTCCAAGAACAATGAAGGATTTCAACATGTATAAACCATTAGGTTCAAAATCTACACTAGTCCTCGAAGTTGGTGAAAATGAAAACCTTTTGGAGAGACTCAAAACGAGCCATATTCCCCACCATTTCAGAGGTCCTCCAGATCATTTAAGCCAAAACATATGCTTTCCCTTGTGATAAAGACAACTACGAAAGAGGTCTTGCCGTCTTTGATTTGCATTAGATACAGAAAATAGACCATTACCAAGAATTCAATGGTCTGTAACCGCACAAGTCTGTCCATAGATACCCATGACATTATACATATCTGCAAGCATTCACAAACTAGGGAAGAATCCAACAAATCCTTTTCTTTTATGGTTAATCAACTGACTGGACATGAGCCTCACCTGCCACCTAGAATCCATAACTAAACATATCAGCATGCCACATACTACAATTTCCCTAACTATAAAACCTACAGTTTGCCCCATTCCCTTCACAAAGGGAACTAATACCTAATCTGTCGTATGGTCCTTTTTAGTCAAACGGGGACCCATAGAAAACTCCTTTAGATCTTCCTCCAACTCTTGATGACTCTGACAGAATCTTTAAAACTAACATATAGAAGTTGGGAGGTCAGCCAAAGTAGGTTTAGCAAAGTGGCCCTGCCCCCAAGAAATATGCAGTTACCCATGTCATCCGCTTGTCACAGAAAATTTATAAGAATGCCATGAGTAAATAAAGCCATCGAACTTGAAGTACCGACCTTTGGTAAGATTTCAAATTCACCATGGCTATTTCAAGATAAGATTTTCATCTGCCAATATATTTACAGCAGTTTCCTCTTCTTCTTTTAGGTAGTCAACAAGCAGGGAAAGGGAGCTTTGAACTATCTTCCACAGATTCATCTTGTCCATTTAGGCAAACAAGGAAATAAGGGTTGGGAGGGGGAAAGAAGAAGAATGTGGCACAAAAATTGCACACAGAAGGATTAAATGAATTCTCTTTAGCAAAGGAATGTACACTAAGATCCTCGACAACCTCTACTTACGCATAATTCAGGCCAACTGCTGTCAACAATTACATAGGGGCAAGATCCTCAAATTTAAAGATTATCTAAACCCATTGGAGAAGCGTAACTCTTCATACCCATTATGAATATCTTTTCCAATTTTTCATGGTTGTTCTCTAACAACTGCTCCCTAGTCGTCTAAGAATCGTGGGACTGGGACGCCGCACAATGAACACTGTAGTCTGTAGTAGTCCACTAATAGCAAGTTTGGAAGCATTCAAAACCATCAAGTCTAGTCTCGGCAATTTATTACGGCCATGGACGAAAAGTTAATGCTTCAATAAAGAGGTATAAAAAAAAAAATTCTGAAATTGTTACCAATAACTTAATATAAGCAGAAAACTGCAAGAACCCTAACATGTATCATAGAACACCCTAAACCCTCTCTTACAGAAAACCCAGCAGTCAAATATAACAGGAAGAAAAACAAGAAAACGAACCTTTCAGCTCGAGAGTTCCGCTTTTCTTCTTCAGAGAGTTGCACCGACACCCCGAAACGCTCAGCACGACGCATCTTTTTGTCAAGATCGGATACGGGAGCGGCGGCAGCTCCCGCAGAGGCCATCGTGGCTTCGGTTTTCTCAGACCCTATTTCCTTCGATTCTTCTCCTTCCTTCTTGGTATCATCTGTTGCAGTATCAGAAGGCCCAGTAGATGGATTGGCGGATTCATCAAGACGTTCTGTGAGAGACGGCTGGAGAGCAGCTGTCTCTAGGGTTTTTTTGGATATCGGTTCGTGGAGTTCTGCCTCCTTGGGTTTCTGCATCTCCGTCGTCGCCATTCAAGAAACTTGAGCACCGCTCGTCGTGTAGTAGGAAAAGAGCGAGCGAGACGAAGGAGAAGCGCTTCAGAGTTCTGTTACCTTTTCCAGATTTTTAGATCATTTTATCCATGGGAAAATAACGCTACCTGGTAGCGTGGCCCGCGTGACTCCTGCATAAGCACACAAAAATACCACGCTGCCCCATGAAAAGGCACAAAACCAGTTCGTGTTCATATCCACGAGGACCACGAACCGCTATCCAAAAAAACCCTAGAGACTGTAACATACGAACCACTTTCCAAGAAAACCTAGAGAATTACAACTTTTATTACATTTTATAAAATAAAATAAAAAAACAACTATTATTACGGGAAAAATAATCTTTTTTATTTTTTTGTTATAGGAAAATAATCTTTTTTAATTCCCTAAAAGTGTGTAGTGCAGCAGTTCGGGTGGAGATATCATATCTGATAGTTCGGACATCCAATGGTATCAAGCTCGACAAAAAAAAAAAAAAAAAAAAAATCAATGAGCTCGAACCGTTGGATGTTCGAGCTGTCATGTGTCGACATCTCCTCCCCGAACTGCCGTATTGGGTCGGTACTGCACACTTTAGAGAATTGGAGAGGATTAAAATCCATTATAACCTAGGTTAATTTTTGTCTACTCCATTTCGGATCTTTATCCCTTCTGGTTCCCTGTCCGGTATAATTCCTGCAATTCCTCCCATAGGGAGACGGAAATGACCACCTTACCCCCTGCCTAAACACACTACCCGGGAGGGGTCCATATGGAGATGGTGGTAAAGATGTAAATGGGGATCTGGCCATCCTCCAACCGTGGTGGAAGTTGGAGGGTCCAATGCTTGAAAACCACCCCAAAAACAGGGGGGGTTGGTCATTTCACACCTAGGCCCACCTATGAAATGATCAGCCTACCCTTGTTTTACAATCGTTTTGTGAGGCTGGTTCGGGTTGGAGGAAATCCATTTCCTGTAAATGGGTAGTCATAAAAAATTTGTAACCGATTTGTGTTCCCATCTATTTAAGGATATCCATATTTAAAAAATCGATATCTAGTAACTATTCAAATCCGTTCAAAAGCTATATTTATGATAAGAATTTGATTAAATACTAGTTTTAAAAAAAAAAAAACTATTTTATAATACTAAAATAATCTTATTAGTTCACATCGGATTATAAGGAATTAAAAAAATTTATATGTATTAAAACAAGAAATGAAATAAAATAAAAAGATTCATGTGGATATTAATGTAATTTCAAGTAGGACCCTCAAATATCAACCCTAGTGAGTAGTGGCTTCAATCCTTCAACATCAACTCTAGTCAAGTTTTCGTCTTCTCCAATTCCATTATGCTCAATGCAGACAATTAATAGAGTAATGTCAAAAAATGTATTGGGGTTCATATCCGTTTAAGAAAATATGCATCTCAAAAATCGATATCCAAAAATTATCCGAATCCTTTCAGAAGCTAATCAAATGTAATGCAAATAGTGATAGATTTGATAAGTATACCATCCGTTTAAATCTCTATATAGTGGTGAAGATAACAATTGTGGAAAGTGGAGAGGACAACTATTGAAGGTTCTGGTTATGGTGAGGTGGCAATAAGTTAATGACGAAAGTTATTGTTCAAGGTTTTTTAAATGTCTAGACATTTCATTCATATTGTACGCACACTATCACATGCTGCACGAGTGTAATGCATTAAGGCAGATGTATCTGAAGATTATGACATTTTCTTTTAATGAACCTTTTTGCTTATCATTAAGAAAAAAAAGTTTGTAAAATGTGAATCAAGGACGAAAAATGGTTAGTGTTGACTCCAATTTGATTTAGATCAAAATTAGTTTGAATCAAACTAAATAAACCCTAAAATTGATTGATACGAGGAATATTCAAATGATTATGGTGTTTTTATCTAGGAATCGGGGTAGGTGACTGTCGATTCGGATTTGAATAAGGCCACTCCCAATTTGATTCGCCGATTCTTGAAACCCTGATAGTGCTCGCATGGTAGTGGCACCAACTAGTGTAGTAAATGTGTTGGTTGTTGCATTTGTGGTTAAGTTGGTGGACATGTTTCATGCAAGATCAAGTTTTCCTTCAACCTTAGTTAATGGGGCATCCATTCACCAAAGTGTTCGATCGGTGTGCATACGGTATTGCACAACAATGGGGAGTTACTATCGACCATTTATATATAGGGGAGCGAACATTTAAGACCCCAGGATGGTTGGTTTTCCTCAACACACGACAAGGAAAAATTTGTCCATTCATGCATGACCCATTTAAGAATTCTATTATGTATTTATGTTATCACGGATATGTTTGTTGGATTTCAAAATTGTTGGTCATAGTGTCAAAGTTTTTCATCACCTGTAAGAGAGATTTTTTTCATCAATGGTGATTTAACGTCTAATTGGACTTCTAGAACTGTGAGTTTTATTATTCCACCCTTTATTGGCGAATATCTGAATTACCTTTTATTGATTTGAACCCTAAACCAAACTGGTGAAACCAATTAAAAACAACTGAACAAAATCAACTTCATACCAAACTGACTTTGGTTTGAGGTATTATGAAATCGATTGAAAACGAACTCATAAAAAATTGGATGAAAAGCAATACAAACCCCAAAACAAGAAAAAACCTGTGTTTTTTTTTTCCTATAATTGTTTATAGGCAAAAGGTTTCTATTCACGGTTGTCTATCAATTGTTGGATGGGGGTAGGGGGCAAAAGTATAATAATACATCCCCCCTCTCCCCCAATCCAATAGTTGGAGGCACTACCGTACACAGCCAAGTATAAAACCTTTATATATATACAAGGAAAACCAAATCCCAACCGGATTGAGTCCAATATCAAACTGATAAACAATAAAATAAACCAAATCTAAATCGGATCGAAATCAAAGCCAACTAAAACCGAACCTTCCTTTATCAGCCCAAGACCGGTTCAGCTCGACCGAAATTGGAGCGAACAAACGGTTTGACACCCGTGCTAGGATATCTCAGGGTATATTTGTCTAAACAAATTTAGACCTACCACGTGGCACTCGTAGAACCAAGGGTGCAGCCGAGGAAAACCCGATCGCCAGGATATAGAAAGAGGTTCTTTCGAAGTTTGAAAGTGAAGAACATCTCTCCCATATTCCCATGTCTCTCTTACTAGTGCGTAGCATGGGACTCGCTTCTCTGGTCCATAATCGATTTCCATGGAAGTCGGATTCAGTGCCTGTAAGGGTTTCCTCTCCTTCGCCAATCCGAGCTCAGATACGTTCCTTGGTCTTCTTCTCTCACCGGCTCCGTTCCTCTTGCTCAGGCATGTATAGTCATTCACAACTTCGATTTCTTTCCTTTCCCCGCTCTGTTTGTCTATCGATCTCAATCTTCTTCTCTTCCTTTTATATATTCTTTGATTTCCAATTTGCAGTTAGTTGTCTTCGTCGTAGTCGTAGTGGTCGGATCCAATTCACCCCAATTGCTTGCGCTAGACGGACTGAGCAAGACGAAGATATATCCACTTCAGGTGAAAATGTTGATTCTGGATTGTTAGTTACAGGTTTTGCATAGACAATTGGATTTTTAGTATTGCAAATCCGTACTGGAATTCGGAAGTCAAAAAGTAATGCGATATACCAGGAATACGACCTGTGCAGTGGTAATCGAAGTCATTTTGTGCTAAAGTGCAAGTTCATTTAGTTTGAAAGATCGTTTATAGTGGATTTACCAGCCCAAACCGATGGATTGTGTGTTGGTGATTGATCGTGGTTCTCAAGGCTGTCACCATGGATTGCTGGTTCAGTGTCAGCTTAAAATTTTGGCCGAATCATCGTTCTTTTTCTTGATGTTCTTTATTCTAGGTATTGTGTGTAAACAATGCTGGGTACCGGAATGACATGCCAAAACTATGCTAACTAGGATGGAACGATATTAGTGGCATGGATCTGAAAAATTGGCAGCTGTGAAATTAAAAACCTTTGATCTAGTTGAACATTGACTTAGAAATGTGCCTTCTAAGGTCATATAAAGTGCAAGAGGTACTCGAAGAGTTTACTTCCGGAGGTACATTTGAACAACTGACTAATTTAGGTATCTGCAGATCCTTGAGGTGGAATAACGGTGGTAAATTGTGACACTGTGGAGCAAACTTATGAGATGGAGGAACTACATCGATAAACTGAGAGGGAATGGTTGGGGTAACCAAATGTTGCTCTGTGGTGTACACTCTTCGGATTACACATACCAACCCCAGATCACCAGTCCCCCGGGGTTTCCATGTTTTTTCTTTAACCCCTTAAACTGTTGCTCTTTTTCTAACTAATGGTTGGAGATAATAATGACTTGTATACCGGACAATTTAATCATTCTTTCATTGGTTTAAGAAATACTTCCAACCAAGCCTCCAATATATTCTATGACCTAAGAACAAAGACAATTTCTTACTCTCTTATTGAAAAATTCCATGAGGATGAGATGCCCTTTTGGAGCTTAGAACTTTGCTGCAACCTGTGAGCCACAACTCTTGGGGATAACCGAGTAGAACCTGATCAAATAGGAACTGGAAACTGCTTGAACGACCTCCATATTTGTTCATTTGG
The DNA here is from genome assembly GCF_018873765.1 of Telopea speciosissima. Classification (NCBI taxonomy): domain Eukaryota; kingdom Viridiplantae; phylum Streptophyta; class Magnoliopsida; order Proteales; family Proteaceae; genus Telopea; species Telopea speciosissima. The sequence goes on from NC_057916.1 coordinate 11,988,633, forward strand.
CAGTAGGGTCACATACTCACATGCACTTATGTATTTGTTCCTTGAGGTTTGTTTCTCTTAAAATGGTGTTTTCGATTCTGGTTATAAATGGTGGTGGCTGTCAACAGTTGAACATTAAACCTCCATGCAAAAAGCATAAGGTTCAGAATGGGCAGGCTTTAATTTCATCCAATCTTTGGGTGGTGTTTGCAGAGGTTTTGGCTGAGGTTGATCATAAAAATTGGCAATTGGAGGGGGAGGATTGTATGCTATTGGGGTTGAGGTGAGTATTGTCATGTTGTCAGTTGGCATAAAACCTTTAGCCGAAGTCCTTTAAAATCTGAAAATCCTAGTTTAAGTTTATAAAGTGGAGAATGGTGCAATAGGAATTACTGATCCCAATGGTTGAATCAAGGCTTTGTTGTGCTGTAATTAGTAGATAAGAACCGTGTTACATCGTAGATTCCATTTTTTGCATCTATGTGGACTTAGATAAAGTGTTGGACATGGGTACGGCTCATAATTTGAAGTGTCCAGATAACATAGAATAGGAAGTCATTACTTTTGCACTACTGGTACCAAGTTGGTTCTTCCAAACTTTATTAAGTACTATATTTCCAAAACGTTAATTATCAGAATACTTGTTAGAAATACAATGGACTGTTGGATGTGCAATCTAAGGGAAGTTTTAAAATCTAGGAAGTAGGAAGTAAGATTATGCTGATGTATTCTCTTTTTATGTAGCAATTTCCTCTTGTAGGATATTAGGGCCATAGATCTAAAGTATGTCTTGAATGAACCTGAGAATTTTAGAAATGAAAGGCAGATTTTATTTGGTAGTGATGTTCTTCAACTTTTTATGTGGGTTTCTTGCTTTTGCAATGGTTCCAAGGTGTGTGTTGATGCTTATTTCTCCTGAAATCTCATCTAAACGTTTTGACTTTTCCACTGATTTCCTTAAACTTCTGTGAGTTTTAGCAAATTCCATGGACTTCCATAACTTCTATGATGTACTTCCAAATCAGCTGGGTCCCAGTTCATACAATAAGTGAAGTTTAGAACCTTCCTCTAAGTCTAAGGTTCTTGCATACTCTTTAAGCTTTTGTCAGTACTCATTCAATTCTAAACTTCAAATTATCTCATTACTAATTTCCTAGACAGTTTAAAGTTCTTATACTTATGGTCTTCTTTTTAGCTGCTACATCAGGAGTTCTTTTAGTAGGCGTATATTTTTATATAAGAAGCTTTACTATGGTTTTCTTGAGGGCATAGAATCATGAATAATTGAATATAGAGTTTCTTAATCTAGACAGCCATGTGAAGGAGAAGCAATCCTCCTAAATTCTAATATAGGTCTGATGGATTAATAATGACCCACTTAAGCTGATAGAAGTTATCCGTTTTGATGTCTGCTGGGAACTTTTCTATACTCTAATTTATATTACTTCATATGTGTCAGAGCCCTCCAAGAAAACATTTCGGAATCATGCAGTTTCCCTGTAGTCTGTTTGAATATAATGTGATGGTGAAATGGATCTGCAGAAGAAACAGAGAGGACCAGTTCTGAATCATCTGATGTCATTAACAGTAACGAAAATGCCTCCAACACAATCCCATCTGTTGGAACTCCAGGAGGGAAAATTCAGGGACCAGACCATGATTATGTTTCATCTATTAGAACTGTTGCTTTATGTGTGGGTACCTCTTCACTAACAATTCTTGATAACTCACTTATTGATTTTTTTGGCATTTTCTAGATTAAAAAGAAGCTTAATCCTTCATTTTGCAGGTGTGCACAGCTGTGGCATTTGGTCTTGGCGTAGGTTTGGTTGATGGAGTTGGCAAGGCGTCTGAGTTTTTTGCAGGGTATGCTAACTGTTACAAACATCAATCTGTTCGTATGCTAACTGTTATGAGCATCTATCTGTTTGATTCTATGGATGTTTCCCATTTAAAAGGTGTAACATATTCTTCATTTTTTTAGGGGTGGGGGGAGAGGAGGAAAAGTGGGAAAGCTTTTTTATTTTGAGTTCTCTTGTAATGTGAGGCTAATTATTAAATATGTATCCCTTCCATCTATCCTTCTTACAATTTTAATGCCCGTAAAGAAGATGAGTTCAATGAATGAATAAATAATATTAAATAAGGGTGAAACTTGTCGGGTTAGTTTGTGTGAGTTGTTAGTGGAGTGGAGTTTGTCTTGAATAGTTGACTCACGTTATGATTCAAATGGTTGCATCACCCATTTAAAGGGTAATCTTGCATACTTGTAAAGGAGGGGGACATTTTTTTTTTAATTTTTGTTTTTGTTTTAAAATGTTCTTATGAGCTTGGGTAGTGAAAATTTCACAATGTTTGTTCTGAGTTCCATGATCACAATTTTCCACTTGTTCCATGTATAAGCTGACAGGGATTGCACCATCTCTTCAAGGTTGGTCTTTGTAATTGTATGATATTTTCAGGTACTTGTTGGAGCAAAGTTTGTCGGTGGACAATCTATTTGTCTTTGTTTTGATTTTCAAGTACTTTAAAGTGCCAATCATGTACCAGGTGCTTTATAGCTTGCATATTCATTTTCTTATTTTGCTATTTTACTAAGGGTGTTTATCCACATATAAGGATTATTTTTGTCATGTCGAAATATAGAGCCGGGTGCTTTCATATGGTATTGCTGGTGCAATTATCTTTCGGTCGTCAATAATACTTCTTGGAACAGCCACACTTCAGGTTGACTTTGTTAACAGTTTTGTGCATTTATATTTTCTCCTTGTCTTAAACACTACATTATCTGTTCCAGTTTATTAAATTCCTTACTTAACTGCGTGTATTATTTTCAGAAGTTTGAGGCAGTGAATCTACTATTGGCTATGATACTTCTTTACTCATCATTCAAGGTGCATTTGTTATCTTTATTAAGAGTTCAATGCAGTATAATTGTTTCAGTTTGCCCCCTTTGGATCTTGTCCTCTTTGTGCTAGATTTCGGATATACTTATGTGTCAAACTTGTTTTATTCAAGTGCGCTTGAAACAAGAAATTCCTTTTACCTGTGAGCTAATGATCCATGTTCATTTTGTGATAGCTGTTTACTGGAGAAGAGGAAGAGAATGACCTCTCCGACAATTTTATTGTGAAGACATGCCAGAAGTTTATACCTGTCACCTGTAAGGCTGTAACCTTCATTCTCATAAGTTTCCTCCCCGTTTGTCTATTTCCTGTTCTATCTGTTGGTTTGGTTTGTATTGGTTGTTTATGGAACCATTTGTATTGTCTTCCCAGAAATGGCTTGGAAAAAAATATTACTACTATTTGGGGGCAGCCTTGCCTAATGTAACAAAACCAGAGAAATAATGGAAAGAACCTGCGCAAGGTAAAGAGAAAAGAAGAAGAGAGTAGAAGAAAAAGATAAGAGAATAATAGAGCTCACGATTTGTCTCAATGACCAAGTCGTGAGCAGCATGTCAAATTTATATTGCTGAAACAGTAAATATGGGAAGATCAAGAGAACAATGGACAAGAAATCATATAGGAAAATCAAGAGAACAATGGACAAGAAATCTTATGGGAAAATCAAGAGAACAATGGGCGAGAAATCATATGGGAAAATCAAGAGAACAATGGACAAGAAATTATATGGGAAAATCAAGAGAACAATGGGCAATAAATCATATGGGAAAACCAAGAGAACAATGGACAAGAAAGCATATGGGAAAACCAAGAGAACAATGGGTAAGAAATACAATGTGGGGAAACCAAGAGAACATATGGCTAACAGGTTGGATGCTTACTTGCATAAAACGTTAGTGATTAATCAAATCAGGTTGAAGAAATGCCCTATCAAATCAACAGTAGGTCCTTGGCACAAATGAGATTGAACTGCAGCAGTAGTAGCAATTTCAAGGTATACCCCCTTCTCTCTTCTTCCTCATCTTATTCTCAGCAATTTCAAGGTATTCCCTCTTCTTCTTCTCAGTTTTCTGTCCCTTTTTTTACGTTTGTTATACCCTCTCTCCCTCTCTTTCACAATTCTATTCTGCCCCTTTTCTTTTTTTAAAACCATTCCTATTTAATCTCTAATTGTAAATTCCTAGTTGACTAAGAGAATCTCTACCCCTTTCACGATTCAGCCTTCCCCTCCCCCCCTTTACACGATTTAAGTTGTTGGGTGGGACCCACCAGCCTTAGGCTGAAAATAAATAAAAAAGATTTAATTATAATGTCCACCCCCTAGTACTTGAACCCAAGACCTCTAACTAACTAAGGTATAAAAAAAAATAGGAATAAAAGAAAGGTACCCCCAGGTTTCTAATTTCTGGGGCATTACAGTTATATATGACCTGTTTTGGGAATTATCACCTATGGAGATTCAATATAAGAGGTCAGTTCGTGTGGGTCCCATGGTCAGCTGGATGAGATCAGTTTGAAGACAGATTTGGCAAGATTTAATGAGGCTAATCTTCAAGCAAATATGTTATCTTGCGTGGAGGATCTCATTAAATTATAGGCGTCCCTAATTTAAGTTGTTATTTAAGTCTTTTATTGTAATCAGGTTACTTACTATATACAACCTACGTTAGAGTTAGCAAGTTTTTTATTTCTTTGTTCTCTTACATAAAGGAAAGGGAAAGGGGTGAAGAAGAAGAACAATGAGATGAAAAATAAGGGTTTTTTACATGTACCTCCCCTGAGGTATCGGGTATCTACAAAAACACCTGTGAGGTTTGGATATTTATGCATGCCACCCCTACTTTCCAAAATAATTGACAAATACACCCATGCCGTTAACCTGGGACTAAAAACCTTAGAATATATCATATGTTGATCAAATTGCCCTTCCTGCTAAACTATACCTCTTTCTTCCATTCCTTGGTCTGTGGAGCAAGAACAAACCGAAGAGAAGCCCTCCTCTGTGCAAGAACACAGTCTCACACAATCAAATCCTAAAATTATCCAATCACCCACAGTAACAATGCTTATTAGAAAGAGCATCGTCATCATCAACGACGGGGTTCTTGGCGGGCTCTGCATCTGGGTTTGCTGCTGTGGCAACACATCGACGTTACTATTTCTATCAAATCTTAAAAAACAAGGCCAAATCCCTTGTGGTTGCCCAGAAAAAGAAAGGTAGTGTTAGTTGCAGAAACACCTTCATACTCATGTCCATCATTAATCTGATTTGGGTATAATAACCCAGTAATATTTTTAGGACCAGAATCGTTCATTGTTGAGACTGGTCAAACTCAAGGTTCGAGAACTCGCGAGATCTCGCCGAGATCTCGCCGAGTTTCTCGGTTTTGGGCAAAACCGAGTCGAGTTCCTAGTCGGTACAAAAAACTACAATTTCTCGACCGAGATCTCGGCGAGATCTCGAGGGTGAAAATCATGGTTTTTTTAGTACAAAAAACCAATATCTCACAGAGATCTCGGCGAGATCTCGGTTGGGCAAAGATGCTAGTTAGTTGTATTTAGCCCAATTTTCACCCAAAAACCATTTCCAACATAAGAGAGAGCAGGAACAGAAGTTCTTAGGCTCTAAACCAAGGGGAAAAAACCTCTCCTTCAAATTTCTTCTTCTTTCTTTCGATTGTTGGATGGAATGCACTGTTTGGAGTTAGATTGAAGTGCCAAAGTGAAGATTCAAGTGCCAATTTGGAGCATCATCACCTATTTGCAAGATTTCAAAGGTGTTTTCTATTTCTTCCCCAAATCTATTTTTTCCAAAAAAAAATTTTGTAATCCTTGTTAGATTCATGTGGTTTTAATATATGTTGAACATCTTTGCCCGATCTATCACTTCATGGAGTCGGATTTTTTTCAGTTAATAAATTATTTATTATAATTTCTGGAAAAATAAATGATTTATTTGAAAAAAGAAAATGAAAAATAGGATGAATAGTGATTGTTTGAAAATGATTTTGATATATGTTAAACTACTTGGGATGCTCTACAGCCCCATGGATTAATTTTTATTTTCACCCATTAAAAAAATTATTTTATTTTTCAGATTTAATAAATATATTATAAAAATTAAAAAATATATATAATATTAAGGAAAAATACTTATTGCTTATGGAAAATTATGTACAACATATGTACATAATATTCAACTTCAAATGGTGTCAAATTCATCATTACATTATATTTTTCTTATACTTTAAGGTATAAATAGTTTTAAAAAAATTCAAAATATTATTTTTAATTAACAAATAAATACTTGGGTTAGGGGATAAATAAGATATAGTTATTTCATAGTTCTAGTAGCTTGACATTACGTTTAAAAGTTATGAATAGCATACTTTAAGTCTTGAATACCTTACTTTAAGTGATCCATGGTTATTAATACATGCTTTTTTATGTGATGTCAAACATAAGACATTTTGTATTCAATGTCACGATATAGCATGGCAACATGGAGTTCCCATGTCCCATGAGACAAAAGAAGTCCAAATGCAATTATTGTGGGAAGTTGCTATCCGGAGGAGCCACCAGGTTAAAGCAACACTTATGCAGTACGTGCAAGGATGTTTCATCATGCCCAAATGTTCCTATCCAAGTGAAAGTGGCAATGACACAACATTTGAAAGGAGGAAGATTAAAAAATCACGAGAGGGAAAGAATGCAACAAGAGTTTAATGAGGCAATACTAGAGAGGGTAGTGCGAGAGGTTTGTGGCGAAGATGATCTGACATTGGGCCTCCACTGGTGAGTTTCAATCAAAGGCTGAATGGAGAATTTACGGCAGACTTTGGGTGAGAGTAGACAAAGTTTTCATTTTGATAATATAAGAGCATATGAGCAAGCAAGAGGAGTGGTGGATCGGCTCATTGCACCGATGCAAGAAGATGAGAGGAGAAGAAGCCTTTGGGACAAGAAATATACCACGACCCCAAACCCGACCACGAGTACAAGGTCCAGAACCCATTTTTGAGCGGGATCCCACCACTTTTAGGCAACAAGATGCCTACCGGCCAACCATCCCACAAGTATTTGGTGGTAAACAAGAGAAAGCACGAAAAGCCTTGGCAAATTCATGCTTTACCATGGCATTCCGCCAATGTAGCACAAGGAGCACCGGTTCGATTATAGTGCCTATGGTCGGTATGGGCGATCGGCGGTGAGTATGACGATCAAGCTCTAGGTCGGTGTTGGGCATACATTCCTAGTCCCAAACCGATCATACATGCCTCAAACTCAATATGCGATGCGAGTGGATCTTACCCTCATACCTGACCTCCCATGTACCCTAAGATAGGGAGATTGGTATATGTTGATCGGAAGACTTATATGGAAGGCGTGTCACACTATTTGCAACACTATAGCAATTCCATGACATGGGAATTATATGTGGATCGATATAGGGATGAATTTCTTGTTCAATCTCATTTTATGTAACAAATTAAGTGAACATTGATGTAATGTACATTTTATTTGAATGTTTTGATTGATGTGTGCTAATTAGAATGTTTTGATTGCTAATTTGCTATGTTTTACTAAATTATATATAGATTATGTTGTTTTAGACTTTTAGTACGACTCGTCGCCTACCAACCTATGGTCCAAAGTGAAACTCATATTTGGACTTGTTTTTGGCAAATCTGGGCATGCCATTGTGTTTAAATGGCACTGAAATAGGCTGGATACCAAGTTTCGGACCCAAAATATGTGTACAACCCACCGAGTTGGGGGTCGAGTCCCAAAAAAAAATTGCACCAACTCGCCGAGATCTCGGCGAGATCTCGGCTCGACTCGGTTTCGGCCTGCCGAGATGCCACGAGACCGAGTTCTCGAACCTTGGTCAAACTATTATGTGGCTTCTTACTGTTCATTATTGATCAAACCGAATTTATGGTCACTGTAACCAATTCATCCGGACCATCTTACCTTCCCTATCAAAATGTCATCTTTTTTCCATTAAGAAGTGGAACCTTCTAACTTCCACTGGCAAAGTAGGCATTTGATTTCTACGCCTTAACAACTCCTTGTAACTCTCAGCACAATCCCCTCCCTGGAGAAGAAAAGCCCTTGCCATGGCGGCCTCTCCGAAGCGCTTCTCTGGTGAAGACGATGGGAGGGAAGGATTTGATGGTACGAAGCACCGATTCGAGCTCCTGCTTGTCAGGGTACTCAGGGAGTTGGATTGCAGGCTTGGATTTCCAGTTATCGATGCTCCATTTACCAGGGGTGGTGGCATTCTTGGAAGAGGACTTGTCGGCACCGATGGGGTTCTTGGCGGGCTCTGCAACATGGACGGCGGAGTTGGATTTGAAAGATCTGGATGATTTGGGTTTGATGGAGAGGAGGGGGAAGCAGGGTTGGTGGGGGCTTGGAAGGAGTGAAGAGAGATTCTGTTTGTAGAAGGGATTTGGTGGACGTAGCAGGGCTGCTTGCGAGAGCCATTGTTGATCTTTGTCCTCACTTGCCTTTCCTTTAAGATCTCTCTTCTCTTCCTTGGCTTTTGGCCATTGGAGATCAGAAGAAGAGAGAAAAGAACTCTGATGCTCAATTGAGAAAGAGGCCCTGAAGAGGAGAGGTGAGAGATGGGAGGGTTTTATAAGGTTTGAAGGAGAAGAGAATGAGAGAAGTCACAGTAGCAGGAGTTGGGTTGGGTTGGGTTGGTGGAGTGGTGCTTGGAAAAGGAGAATGGCAGGGGTAGTTGGGCGAGTTGTTAATGCCATCATTTGATACTGGAGTCCATGTCAATTTCTCCATATCCAGGAAGAACCACACTTTTTTTGTTTTTTTTTTTAATCTCATTGTTCTTCTTCTTCTTCTTAAACCCCCTTTCCCTCTTCTTATAGTATGTAAGAGAACAAAGAAATAAAAAACTTCCTAACTCTAACGCAGGTTGTATATAGTAACTTGATTACAATAAAAGACTAAAATAAAAAACTTAAATAACAACTTAAATTAGTCACACTTATAATTTAATGAGATCCTCCTCACAAGGTAACATATTGGCTTGAAGATATGATGCAAACCCAAGAGGGTAAGCAAGCCAAAATCGAATCTGGAAGAGAATGAAGATAGATAGATAGATGGCAGCCTAGAGTTCCACTAGTTGCCGAACCGTCGGAGTCCCACCGAGGTCACGATCGAAGGAGTCCCACCTTGATCCCACTTGAGTCTCACAAGCAAAAGTTCTCAAAGAGAGCAATTTGTTTTCAATTCATGGTTGCCTTTGAGAGCAGTCAGTACGTGCATTATATAGAAATGGAAATCTTGAGTACAACATAATAACATTAAAGAGACTCTTAGGATTCCAAAACCCCTTCGGAATTCCCCATACATAGAAAACAAATCCAAAACATTGAACCCCACCTCCAATACATAGAAAACATAAACCAAGAAAATTAACTAACTCTTGGAATTCTAAAAGACACTAAGAAATTCTAAAGGACTCCTAAATAAGCCTAGGAAATATTAAAAGGCTCATAAACATGCCTTGGAATATAAAAAGTTAAGCACTAGAAACTAAGAGAACCAAAGAGACAATACTGCCTTGGAATTTGAAAAGGCACAAAGAATCTACTGGTCAGAACATTGACTGCTCTAGGAGTCCACAATTTGGCTGGGAAGGGCGGGATCTGAACCAGGCCAGACTAGGCAGCGGTTCTGGTCTTGGTACTGGTTTTGGACCAACATGTGAACCAGGTTCTAGAAAAGAACCTTGTGAGCCAATTTCTCCCTGCATCAAGATAAGCCTCATTAAATATTGCCAAATCTATCTTCAAACTGATCTCATCCAGCTGGCCATGGGACCCACACGAACTGTCCTCTTATAATAAATGTCTCCATAAGCGATAATTCTCAAAACAGCTCATATATAATTGCCATATTGTAAGCCATATCTCCTCCATATTGGGCCCACAAGGGCTGATTTTAGGGAGTTCTAATTCCTCCATATGTGGGATATAAAGATGGCAGTTTCAGTTTCCTAAAATAAAGGAAACTTGTAGCTGGAGATAAATTCCTGGAAAAGAAACCGTAAGATACCAGCAGGCTTAAAAGTCCTGATTTTCAGGAAATCTGCATCAATGCACCTATCCTGTTGGGTGGGGGAGATTGAAGAGCTTAGAAAGAGGATGGAAGTTTTGTTTCTTTTTCTTCTTCCCATTTGTTCATTCTATGAGTGATGTTGGGTGGTATCGCCGATTGCTTATGGATCTTTAAGATCTTAACAAATTTACACTTCTATCTGAGTGCAGGTGAATTGAAAAAATGAATGTATAATGTGTAAGCTTTTAGAAAATGGATATAATTTACAGTATTTTTTTTTCTATTTCTTGAACCATTTGCTTTCTTCCTAATTTCCCCCCTCCTATCTTTCCTCATGTTACAGCTGATTATGATGGTGACCGGTTCATAACAGTCCAGGATGGCTTATGGAAGGTAAGTAATGGAATACAACTAGGTAACCACGATAGAAATTGGATCTTGGAACAAAGGACATTTTTTTTTCTTGAAGGGTATGAAGTGACTAAATGACAATTCAACTCATAGTTATCAAGGTGTCGCCATGGCAACGTTGGCTCCTTGGTTGCCTTGGGCGCCTTGCCACCATGGCGGTGTCACCTTGAATTTTGCCCCTCTAAAACGCCATGGTCACTTTCCCGCCTTGATAACTATGATTCAACTAGGCCCAAAGATATTGCAGCAGAACGATGCAATATTCTATCAAATAGACAAAGAAAGAATGGCATGTTTCCACTGGAATCCTCCTGTGTAGCTCTTAGAATCTCTTAGAATCCACCGTCTGATAGCAGAAGGAATTCACCTGTGAATCTAAAAATTTGCTAGAAAATGGTTTTAAATATAAAATTTGTTCCATCCCAAAGGAATATGGAAATATTTCTAGGGTAGAAGGGTGATTCTACACTATTTTTGCTTAATAAGACTATTGAAATTTTACTTAAATTAAATTTATGAAAATTAGAATTTAGAAATCCCATCATAGATTAATTAATAATATGCTAATATTTTAGTCATAATCCCCCAATTTCACTTAAGTTAACAAAATATTGTTTTTCTTTGGAAAAATATCTGAGCAGACTTGCAAGTGACATCACAATTATGTTGAACTGATGAGTTTTGACCCAGAAAATTTAGCGTAAAAAGGAAAGAGAAAGAATAAGTATCCACTCTCAATTATGGTTTAAAAAAAAAAAAAAAAACTGTTGACATAAACTGACTGCTTAAAACTAGTCCTAATGACTTTGAAATTGAGTAGACTCAAGTCAGACCCAACATAATTTCGCCCAATATGCCAATATACCCATAGTTATCAAGGCGACCACGGCGTTTGAGAGCCTTCCTAAGCGCCTTGGCGAGAGGGTGGCCGCAAGGCGTCGCCTTGGCGAACAAGGGGTTCTAATGTTCTTTTTTTTATATAACCATTTTATTTGGCACAAATAGCATATTAAAAATTATATAATTCTACTTCTTTGCCAAATAAATATTAAAGAGTCAAACCAATGCAAGATATTCATCCAAAAAAACAAATTAACAAACTAAGTTCATCATATTATCATAGCAATATAGCATATAAATATGAAAGTATGAAACAACATTATAAATTATTAAACATAAAGCATAAAGGGTGGGTAAATTATTATACTTACCTCTATGATGCCAAAATGAGTACTTAGGCAGTAGGCCCTAAGGTCATCCACTATATTTCTACTCATGTGACCCTGCCAATCAATACTCAATAAAAGAAAACATAAAATAACCTAAAATAGTAAAATGCCAAAATTAAGTAATCATTAAAGCTTAAACATTCAAATACTTAAAAGTGAAGAAAAGTCTAAAAAAAACCATCCAAATTCCAATACAAATTGTTTAACAAGTACTTCACTACTTCAAATTTTACTCCCAATTAAGTATATTCAAATCATCTTCTTCCTCCTGTTCATTGCCCACAACATTACTTTGTATACCAAAATCATCCTCAACATCTTCATCATCACGCACATCCTCTTGCTCCAACTCCAACCCGAACTCCAGTTCGTCATCTGAAGACTCCTCACGGACCCTATTGCACCGTGAATAAGAGGCTAATGCTGGAGCCGCTCCACTGGTTGATGGTCTAGACCTCCTTGCTCTATTGGTGCCATGAAACGATGAAGATGCTCCAGAAACTATTGATACAGTTCTCAGTGAGATCATCCCAGGATGAACTAATTCATCATCGATCGCCGATCATCCACTCACTACTCCAATCTAGATCATCAAGCACCGTGGATTAGAATTTCGGATTGTTCCCTTTTCTCTTGGAACCTTACTTGAAGACGGCGATTATACTGGATGTAGACAAGATCATTTAAACGTTGATGCTCTAACCTATTCCTCTTCTTGGTGTGAATCTGAAGAACAATTAACAATATACAAATATCACTTTTATTCCTTAAATCATTCTTTCATAAAACTACACAAAAAACAAAAAATTAAAATTAAAATTAACTTAGTACTAAAGTACTCGGTTACTCACAAACTCAAATATGCTCCAATTGCGCTCACAACCAGAGGATGAGCAACAAAGGCCAAGTAAGCGCCTTGCAAGCTTTGTAAGCTCAGGTGTAGAGCTTCCATGTTTATCCCACCAAACGACTATAAATATATATATAAGAAAAAATATAGACTAAATTAAAATCAACATGCAAAATACAAAGTACAAACAAGTGAAACAACTAAACAATATAAATTAAAAAGAAAATTACTTACTAGGATTCAACTTGTCCATTTGTCTAATTGCCATCTCCTTTGCAAAACTTCCATTACTTCCAGTATAAGCAGCAGATTGTGTACTGATCTTGTCTTGCAAGGTTGTATCAGGCACCATCCTTGTAAGAATATCATTAAAAGCATCATTTGCTTTATGCATCAAGGAGTTGACTACAGATTCATTTGATTCCTTCTCGATTGCACTAAAGTACTTGCTTGGATTGAGGAGAAATACAACCAAATATATTGGTCGCTCCATCTGACTTGTCAAACGCCTATCAATAATTTTTATGATCTTCTTCCATTTTCTTTCTATGCCCTTAAAATTTGATTTTATGTTCTTCTTTGCCTCTTCCATTGCAATATATACTTCAGGCAATGCAGGCCTCTCATCTCCATCTACTATCCTCAATACTTGAATAAGAGGCAATGATGCTCTCAAGCAATCTTGCACACCATTCCAGAAAGGTGTGGAAAGAATTATTTCAACAATTTGCTTCCCTGCCTCTGTATGTGACAACTTAGAATTGTCCCAGTGATCAGAAAGAAATAATTTCCTCAAATTATCCTTATGTTTCAATAAGCTCTGAAGTGTTAAAAATGAAGATGCAAATCTGGTTGCTCCAGCACTCACTAAGTCTGCTCCTCTTGTATGTACCCTCATAGCTTCAAGAAGGTGAGTATGCCTATAGATGAAGCTAGTAATTTTTCTCCCCTTCAATATCACAGACTTACATGTTTTTATATTGCCTATCTCCTCTATCATAAGGTCTAGGCAATGAGCTGCACATGGAGTCCAATACAACTTCTTTCTTTTCTCCATTAATAACCTTCCAGCAGCAACATAATTGGAAGCATTATCAGTGACCACTTGAACCACATTCTCCTCTCCAATCTCCTCAATCTTACTATCAAGGAGCTCAAATAACATTTTCGCATCTTGTATTTGACTTGATGCATCCATAGACCCCAAAAAGAATGTCCCCTCTGTACTGTTGATAAGAAAATTAATTAAGTGCCTTCCTTTCTTATCTGTCCACCCATCAGACATGAGAGTGCACCCTTTCTTCCAAGAGATTGTGTGTTTCTTTTTTATTTCATCAATTTTCTCCTTCTCAGACTTCAATAGAGAAACCCTATAATCATGAAATGAAGGGGGCTTGAAACCCGGCCCACATCTGCCAATTGCCTCAACCAACTCCTCAAAGCTCCTTAGCCTCAAGGCATTGAATGGAACACCGCTTTCATAAGCCCACCTTGCAAAGTAAGAACGAAGTTTATCTCTTTCCTCCTCTGATCTCATACGGTTCTCCATTGTTGTTTGTTGGGGACTTTTACCGTGACTTTCTGCAACAACCTCTTCAGGAGTCCGCCTCTTGACATGAGCATCCATGGGACCCCTTACTTGTTGTTTGACTATGGTCTGAATGACAACTTTTTTTTTTTTTGAAGTTGTTCCAGAGCTTGGAATAAGGCTTGAGCGGCTTGAGCCCCCCCCCCCCCCCAAATCCGACTCTACATGCCTTTCTTCAGCCCCTTGGCCCCCTTCTTCAGGTAAATCTTCACTACCAACCTCCAAATCATCCAAATTTTCCATCCTCCTCTTCTTGTTTTTCAAGATTGTTTCTCTCATCTCTATAGCAATTGCTGCAGTTGTCTTTGTACACTTGGCTACATCTCCATAGCCACCAACCAAGTGTTGCTTCAATCTTTTTATTCCTCCCTTGGTATCCACCCCACAAAGGATACACTTGATACAATTCTTGTCTTCTAAATTAGGCCAGTATCCATACTTCCACCCAGGATCATTAGACTTAGCCTTCCTTTTTGGATCCTTGCTTGGATCAATCCCTGATCCCGCTGTTCTTATATTTTCAGCCCCACTACTACCATCAACATTGGCCATGTATAAAGAGCTGATGTCTAGTTGTCTACAATGATAGAAAATAGAAAAAAATTAAAAATATAGAACTAATACTCTAATAAAAGACTAGAAGTACTACAATAGCACAAACATTGGCACCTTTTTTATGCAAAAGGTTTAATTAAGAAATATGAATCATATGACATCCGAAAGCATGGTTGGAGAAGGGGAGAAAAATTACAGCTGACTTGTATATTTATGAACAAAATATCTGTTCCCTTCATGTTTGTAGTAGCATTAGAACTTTTATCCAAACTATTTGCACATGCATCCTGAAAATTAATTGCATAAATGACCAAGAGATGCCCCAAGAACCCATTTTCTTTATTTCGTTCAATCATCCACAGTGTGAGGAAATTAAAGAGGATATTGCCAATAGAATTAGGAAGGGCCGAAGGGATGGATGAAGCAAAAAGGTGCTTCTGGTGATTGAAGGAATAAATATACAAGTCAGGTGTAGGAGCACCTTATCTTTTCAAAGAAAAATTATGGGCAACGAAACAGCAGATTCAACACCTTATCTTTAATCATTAACAAAATAGACCAGAAGAAAGGGAGTACGAAGAACTGAAATCAAAAGAGAAGAACTGAAATAAAATAAAATAAAAAATCAAAACATACTGACTTACAACAGTGCTGGCCAGAATTTGTCGCGAGTAAAGGAAGACAGCTGGTTTCATTGCAAAAGGAAGAAATAGAAAGATGTGGTTAGAAGAAAAGGGTTTGGACTTTGGATATTAGAAGAAGAAGAAAAAAAAAGAATGCATAAGTGCACAAAATTACAATACTTACCGGTGGAGGCAGGGAATGTCGCCGGAAACCGGTGGGGGTGGAGATGGAGAATGAGATGTCGGAAATGAAGGGCACAGATTTTAGAAACCTTGATGGACTGAGGACTGAGAGGGAAGTGATGAAGTCTCAACTCTCAAGTTGCGCGCAAGCTCGCAACTCCGGCAAGTGCGCTTGCTTTTTCTCTCCGGAGATTGAGAATGAGATATTGAGATGTCGCAACTCGGAAATAAAGGGGTTGAAGGATCGAGGACCGAGAGAGAACTCGGGGAAGCCTCGAAGGAAGTCTCAAGGTCGCAAGTCGCCCGCAGTTGCGTTCTTGCTTCTTCTCTTTGGTTTTTTGTTCTTTCGATTTTGGAATGTGAAGGAATTCGATTTGATAAGTTACTTTTTAGGTTTTTTTTTTATTATTTATTTTAAGTTTTAACTTTTTACTTATGATTCCATGCTTCTCAGAGCATGGAACTAAAAATACACCCCCAATGAGATATTTCCAATTAGAATATCTTATTAAAACATACAAAAATTAAAAAACAAAAGTAAACCAAAAAAAGGGTCTAAGGCGACTGCCCAGAAGAAAAAGCGTCCCAAGGCGCTTAAGGCGATGCCTTGGTGTCCAAGGCGCTCACCTTTCTGTTACACACTAAAGCGTCCAACCGCCTAGACCCTCTAAAACCGCCTGAACGCCATGGCGCCGCCTAGGCGACGCCTTGATAACTATGAAAATACCTTCGTCATTACAAATAAGATGAGTTGAGAATTATTGAAATCATAAAGTATAGTTGAATTTTAGTGTTTTGCCTCAGCATGGGTCTCCATCCTATTGAAATCTCTTATAGGAAACTCTTGGAAGTTCAAACATGTGGTAAATTTGTGTGAAAATGGGGAGGTTGTCCTTGTGCACATCCAGCTTCACGAAATTGTTATTAATATGAGGGGAAAAAGAATTGCCTCTAAAGAAGTGAATTATGCTGGAATCAAAGAAGTGAATTATTCTGGAATCATCAAGCTCATTTGGAAGATTGCCTCTAAACAGAAAAGCATTTGGGTTGACTGGATTTACTCGGGCCCTCTTCGCCAGGTCTCCATCTGGACGGCTTCAGCTTCCTTTGATTCATCTTGGGTCTGGCGCAAGATCCTAGACTCCCGCCATCTAGTCCTTCAAAACATTCACTCTTAGATTGGTGATGGGCTGTCGTCCTATCTTTGGCTCGATCACTGGCACCCAAGGGGGATCCTCATCCACTTGATAACTCCACAAATCATTTATGCTACTGGTCTTCACAGGCTCTCCTTGGTAGCTGACATCCTTGATCAGAATGGTGGTTTGTCCCCTCCTCCTACTTCCTATCCGGAGCTTACTCTCATCTGGAACGAGCTTCCCTCCATTTCCAGAAGGCTTTTGGGTAGAGGTGATTGTGTTTCTTGGTTGCAAGCAATTCCAATTCTTTCTCCTCCAAATCAGCTTGGGATCTTATTCGTCTGAAGGGTCAATTGGTTCCTTGGAGAAAGCTTCTTTGGTTCAAGCATCATATCCCTCGGCACTGCTTCACTGCTTGGAGGATCTTCTCCAACTACCTTCCAACCCAGGCCTTCCTCCGTCACTGCCACATTCCAGTTTCGCCCTCTTGCTGTCTCTGCTGGAACAATGTGGAAGATTCTGATCATCTCTTCTTTGAGTGCCCTACTGCAGCAGCAATTTGGAATGGTATCTTGTCTAAATGCTGGCCTACCCCTAGAAGAATCCTTCCCTTCTCCCGTGAATGGATTTGGATCGACATGACTTTTGCAAGTTCCTCTATCTGCGACATGGTCGGAAAGCTTGCTTTTTGTGCTACTCTTAACCACATTTGGATGGAGCGTAATATCAAGAAATGGACTACCAACTCTAGGTCTTATCAGCAGATTTGGGATTCCATTTCTTTTGAAATTAAGGCGAAAGTATCGTCTGCTCCTCCTCCTTCTTGTCTTAACAGCCCAAGGAACAGACTCATTGTTGTCTCTTGGGGTCTTTCTTCTGTCTCTCTTGTTGGTCCTAGCCCTCACTTGTGAGGGTTTGGTTCCTGATTCTTTGTTTTGTTGCTCCCCTTTCGGGGCCCTGTAATTTTTTCCCTCTTTGGTAATGAATTTCTTATTCACCCAAAAAAAAAAAAAAGAATTTTGTTCGGGAGTGTAGCCTATGCCAGTACTCCCCTGCAAGGTTTAAAGTATGGGTATCGGGTATCGTATTGGTCGGGCAATTTTAAGAGACGTATCATATCGTATTGAAGATACGTATCGATCAGTGCAAAAACGCATGAAAATGATCAAAATACACATGGAAATACATTTTTTGACAAAAAAAATATAAACAAGCAATATATGTCATATATCATACATATACACTAAGAATTGTGAATAATGTATAACTAGACAAGTGCGACACTTTGAAATTGTTATAAAAGATGAGATTTCTTACATGTTGTAATCGTCTATAGCCATGAAGAGTATTGGATTATGCAAAGGATGATGTTGTAGCACTCCTTGATTCATTTGTGAGTCCAAAAGTGTGAAAAACCAAGATTAAATGCAAGATTTTAGTCTTTTGGTTGAGAGTTTTCCTTCATTTTTCTGTTAGAATAGGAGTTGTATCTAGTCTATTAGTAAAAATGGTTTTTTTAATTCACCAAAAAAATTGTTTTTTTTTAATGGAATGTATCGGTATGTATTGAGTCGTATCGGCCGATACGTATCAATACATATTAAACCACCCACAGAACCCTTTACTAGACGTATCAATATGTATCTGTATCATATCGTATCGGCTCGTATCGGTTGATACATTTCGATATAATAAGAGAATTCATTTAAAAAAAAAAAAGGAGACATATTGGTATGTATTGTATCAACACCAACCGATACGATACGTATCGGTTGATACGATACGATACATACTGATACTTTAAACCATGCTCCCATGAGTCTATCTCTCTCCTCCCCATATGAAAAGGCAGCTCTGCTCCTTTGTTTTAAGGAGGAGAGAGATAGACACATGGGAGTGCTGGCGTAGGCCACACTCTCGGACAGAAAACTGCTTCCCTAATGTGAGATAATGAAAGTTAATGTGAATTAATGGCTATAGCAGCATTTGTGAACTGCTTTAGTTCTTTGACATCTGGGCTTGGTTTGGACACTTATTAGATTAGAAGTAATGGTTGGAGGCTCACAGTTAGTAAAGCTGGATTTGGGAAGAACCCAAAGGGGCCTGGGTCAATCAAATCTCATTTTTGAAAAAAGAATAAAAAATGATTAAATTATAGAAATATAGAAAATTGAAGAAAATAGAAAAGTAAGAAAACTGTCAAACCTAACTGGGAGGTTTTCTAAAAACCAGATGGTTTGATGCCCGGTTTTAGTCTTAAGTACTGAACCTGAAAGGGGGGAATTTCCCATCTAACTGGGTTCAACACTTCAACCATCCCGTTTGGTTTGGTTAAAACAATGCATGAAACCATAAATATCCGTGATTTAGGTGGAGCTGTTGCAAATTAGTGAAGAGTAGGATAAGCCCTGGAAAAGGGAGTGAAGAAACAATTGAATGGAATGAATGGAATGGCTTGTCGATGTGACACAACCCTCCACGATTTATTTATAATAATTCTGGAGAGAATTCCAGAATATGCAAATTACAATAATACCCCAATAGGATAGGGTAAAACAACTAGAACATAAATAGAACACAAACTCCCCCATGGGTCGACCCATGTTACAATAATACCCATATTCCAACACTCCCCCTCAAGTTGGTGCATAGATATCAGTCATGCCCAACTTGCACACTAGAGGTTGAAACACCTTTCTACTCAATCCTTTGGTGCACACATCAGCCAACTGGTCACCAGATTGAACATAGGGAACACACACAGTCCCATTATCCAGATTCTCCTTGATAAAATGACGATCAATTTCAATATGTTTCGTCCTATCATGCTGCACTGGATTATGGGCAATACTGATTGCTGATTTACTGTCGCAGTAGAGTTGCATAGGCAAAGTAATAGGAATGCTCAAATCTTGTAACAAGGTTTTAAGCCACAACAGCTCACAAATGCCAAGAGCCATTGTCACACCCCGGCCTGGTTCATAAGGGCTAAGTGTGACAGGATGTCCCAGACATCCAACCAAGATCACAATGCAATGTTCTATTCGCAGTTTCATTCACAACATACTGAATCAAAGTGCAGCGAAAGCAATTTAATAAGATGTAAGACAATAATTAAGGGAAACTAGTGATAACTGTTATATTTATATATGAACATTCATGTACAACTGGGTTACAATGTCGGTTCACAAAAGATGTAACATTAGCTCAAAAGACTATATACAGTAGGTACTACAAAAGTGATATAACAAAAAGGGGAGAAGAAGCCTGATCAGTCTGGGAGATCAGGAGAAAGAGCAGTCATCGCAGGAGCACGAAACATCATGCTCCACCAGAACAGTAGTGTCAACTCCATGGTCAACAGGAGAACCCTGAACAGCAGGAGTCCCCACAGAGATACAAGCAGCAACGACAGTAGTCTCATCTGTAAAATAGAGTAATCACGAGGAGTGAGCTCTCAATTGAGCCCAATAAGGGAATGCATGCAAAACATGTCGCAGCAATTATGATGAATGACCTATGTAGCATGTCCTAGCATGGATACTAAGTCTCATGAGGTTCAAGTACTACTGTGGTAGATGCTAACCTCGGTCCCGGAAACACATACCCAGACGTTGGTCACCCAAGCGAAACCATTCTACCACGGTGAGGACCCGCCAGGAAAGCATATCGCCAGGAAAGCACTAATCCAACAGACCCCCAATGACCAATCCTACTGTTTGTTCCCACAGCGGAATACACACGCTAACATGGGACAGTAAATGGCACCCCGGCATACCCTTTGGCTATACCACGGGTTGTCCAATACCTCACCCCCTGTTGGTAAGGGGTGTAGTATTGGGTTATGACATATCAGCCTAGCCCAATGCAATCTATGCATGAAGAACATGTATGGATAGCTGAGTTGTAAGAATAGACAGTACTTAACTTTCATCAATTAAATCATAACAATAAATATCAATGCAGATGCACATGCCAATGCAGCCTAGAATCACATGCAACTAGTGCAGAAGAAAATTAAGCTAAGAAACTACATGAACAGTGTACTGTTAATGAAACATGACATGGCACACAGAATAAACAAGAATTAAGTAAGAAACACACATAAATTAAGTCAAAATTCCCTTACCTGAAGTTGTAGATTTAGACTAGATCAACTACCCTCTTAGGATCCCAGCAATACAGACAAACACAGGATAAATAGTCCAAAGGCAGTCCTAAAACATTAGAACAGACCAAGTGTTAGGGTCAGAAGGCAGTCTAAGGTCTAACCAAGGGTCCAGGGGCATTTTTGTCCAAAAATTTTGGATCGGATTAGAGGGCAGAATTGGGGGGTTTTGTTCCTGGTGCATGGATCCTTGGATGCAAGGGTCCAATTTCATGATTTAGACTCAATTTAAGGTGGGTCAACTTAATTAGGTTGATTTAATTGAAAATCGATAACTAATTTGGGGAAATTGGTCAAATTAACCTAATTCACTATGCCAGGGTTCAATAGGTTTCATGTTTCAGCTGTAATTTGAAATTCAGCAGGAAACATATAACTTGACTCAAGATCTGAACCTCAATTGGGTCTAATTTGGTGTTCTAACCCTATTTTAAGATGGGTCAATTTAATTTAGGGGTTCAATTTCATGGTTTCAACCTATTCTAAGGTGGGTCAGCTCATATATTTGTTTAATTTCAAGAATTAAACCAAAATTAGAGGAATTAAATTATAGGTTCCAAATTGGTGGATTTAGGGTTCTAAAATTTGATCCCTAGATCCAGAATTAAACATAAGTAAAGGGATTGCCATGAATCTCAGGTGTAAGGGAGAGTAATTTGACTTAAATCAGTCCTAGAGACATTAAATTTTCAGTATAGCAGCTTGGTTAGGAGGCTTTAATGGCAGCCAGCAGCTTAGGCTGCAATAGGACTGAAATTAGAGAAGAAATTACATTCCAATTTGGGGATTTTGGGTATTTAACCCACATTGGAAAGTTAGGGTTCTATAATTTGGTTCATGGAATCAGATTTGGGGTCAATTTGGGAGGCAGCCATGATTTCCTGTTATGTCTGAACCTTATCTACCCTAAATCAGATTTATATAGGTCAAATTCCCATTTCCAAAGCTTGATTTACAGACTTTCATGGCTGCCAAGGGTTGAGAATGAAAAAGAGGAAAGAAGAGAGGGAGAAGACATGTCTAACAGCATGGAGATAGAAGGGAACCAACCTGATTTAGGTTTTAGAGAGCCAATAATAGCTTCAAATCCAGCTCTAATGGAAATCCAAGCTCAAATGTCCAACCGTAGCCTTAGGTTTCTTCTTCTCCTTCCTTCTTTCTTTTTTTTCCCCAAGCTGAATCGTTTTTTTCCTCTCTTGGTTTTGGTAGATGGATGAATAGTAAGGATAGGAATGCTTATATAGTAACTTAAGCACTAAGGGGTAATCTGGTCTTTTGAGCAATAATTACTTCTAAAACTGATTTTCAAATCAGTTTATAACCAGAAATCTGTTTTTATTGTTCTAATCTAACCATAGAGCGACGTCAGACGACATCAGGGATAATCCGAACACGGGTAACTACTATGGACAGCATTCCCCACTGGGGATGCGGGTCCCACAGTGGTAGATTTACTAAAATACCCCTCTAACTCTATTTGGTCATACAATCGGCATATAAATACATTTAAACTATACTTACAATGCATTTAGTTTATGGAGAGACTCTGCATGCCCTCCAGGTAGCAGATCCAACACAGGTAGCTTAGATGCGGGACCCCACTAGGGTTCTCTGACTCCAGAAGGGCAAGTTGAGAAGAAGACTCCCTGGAATCCTCCATAGGTTTGTCGGGGGATTGATCTAAGACCTCAATCGATGCAGCCCATAGCATCGAGGCAAGCATCGACACGGAACTGGAACCTGAAATCACGTAAGTTCCAAAAGTTTAAATTTATTGCGGATTGTACAGCCATAGCTCTAAATTCAGCCTCTGCACTGGAACGGGCAACCACAGTTTGCTTCTTGCTGCGCCATGTAACACAATTTCCACCCACAAATGTACAGTAACCCGTGGTGGATTTTCGATCCTGAGAGCCAACCCAATCTGAGTCAGTGTAGGCCTTAATCTGGAGATGGTTATGACAAGACAATAAAACTCCTTTACCAGGGGCAGACTTCAAGTATCTCAAAGTTCGGAACACTGCTTCCAGATGGTTAAATCGAGGGTCATGCATAAATTGACTAATAAGGCTCATAGCATAGGCAATGTCAGGGCTAGTGTGAGATAAATAAATGAGATGCCCGACTAACCGCTGATATCTTTCCTTGTCCACTGGTTCCCCATCAGTGTCTCGGAAATGAGCATTATGCTCTATAGGAGTATCCACAAGAGAACAGCCTAGCATGCCAATTTCTGAAAGAAGATCTAGAGTATACTTGCGTTGAGATAAAAATAGCCCTTGGGAAGAATGGGCTACTTCAATCCCTAGAAAATAGCGAAGTATGCCTAGATCCTTAATCTCAAATTCCTTGGCCAAATAAGTCTTCAACTTGGAAATTTCAGCAGGGTTATTGCCAGTGACCACTATATCATCAACATATACGATGAGAAGAGTAATGATGTTGCCCGTCTTCTTGATAAACAAGGTGTGATCTGCATTGCTTTGTTTATACCCAAAAGTCACCATGGCCTTCTGAAAGCGACCAAACCATGCACGTGGTGATTGTTTCAGACTATACAAAGCCCGTTTAAGTTTACACACCTTGCCTTGAGTCGCAGCAGATGAGAATCCAGGAGGAATATCCATATATACTTCTTCCTCTAATTCACCATGGAGGAAAGCATTTTTAACATCAAGTTGCTGTAGACTCCATCCCAGGTTCACAGCACAAGAGAGGATAACCCTGATAGTGTTCATTTTGGCAACCGGCGCAAAAGTCTCCAAATAGTTTATCCCATATGTTTGTGTAAACCCGCGAGCAACCAGCCTTGCTTTAAAGTGGTCAACAGTGCCATCAGCTTTTTGTTTAATCTCAAATACCCACTTGCAGCCCACAGTCTTCTTTTGTGGTGGAAGAGTAACCAGATCCCATGTACCATTTTTCTTAAGAGCTTGCATTTCTTCAACCATGGCCTCTTTCCACCTAACATCTGCAAATGCCTCCTGCCAAGTCTGTGGTATGGAAACAGAAGATAAAGAGGAAACAAAAGCATGAAATGAGGGGGACAAAGATTCATACGAAACAACCTGAGAGATTGGATGTTGCGTACAAGATCTTTTTCCCTTCCTAAGGGCAATGGGTAAATCAAGTGATGGATCAGAAATAATAGGAGCAGAATGTGAATGTGGAGGATCATAAATATTACCAGAGAAAGTCTCATTCAGTCCTGGTTCAGAGGACAACTCTTAGTTCGGTAATGCTGCAGTGGTGGGCTGTATTTGCCCCTTTTTCTTTCGATAATACTGCTGCTTAAAGTCTTTCTCTGGCTGAACCCGCTGCTGCTCCCCCTAGACAGCATCATCTTCTAAAGGTACATGATAATCATCAATGGGCTCATGGAGGGAAGGAGGAATATGGATCGGCACATCTTCTCGAGGTGGTGTAGACTGCCCCTGAAGAGGTGTCGAAGAGGGAAAGAAAGCCACAACCTCATGAAAAACAACATCCATGGAAACGAAAAAACGACAAGAGGAGAGATGATAACATTTATACCCTTTTTGGGTAGGGGAATAACCAAGAAAAATACAGCGGAGACCGCGAGGATCAAGCTTACCATGGGCATAGTGGTTACGCACAAAACACACACATCCAAAAACCTTAGGAGGAATGATGTAAGAAGAAGAACCCCTTGAAAGATCAAGAGGAGATTTATAGTCAAGGATCCAAGAGGGCATTCTATTAATAAGATAAGCTGGTGTTAAAACAGCCTCGCCCCAAAAATGAAAGGGAACATGCATTTCAAATATAATGGAGCGAGCAACATCAAGAAGATGCCGATTCTTGCGTTCAGCCATTCCATTTTGAGGTGGAGTGTCGACGCAACTAGTCTGATGAATAATACCTTGAGTTGCAAGAAATAATTGGAATGCCTCATCTAAATATTCACGACCATTGTCACTTCGAAGAGTTTGATTGGTGGCTTGAAACTGAGTTTTAACCATGCTATAAAAGACCTTAAAGCAAGAAAACACTTCACTTTTGTGCCTCATTAAATAAACCCAAGTGGTGCGTGTGTGACAATCAATAAATGTGACAAACCACTTAAAACCAGAAATAGAAGAGGTGCGTGAGGGACCCCAAACATCAGAATGAATCATAGAAAAAGGTTTGGAACATCTTTTATTTGAACTAGAATAAATAGAACGAGTTTGTTTTGCAAAAACACAGGCCTCACATAATAAAGATTGAGGATTACAATGCTGAAATAAACTAGGAAAAAACTTAGCTAATGTTCCTAAAGGTGGATGGCCCAATCGACGATGCCAACGATGTAATTCAGAGAGATGATGGTCAGCGGAAGTAGCAGTAAGAGCCTGTCCAGACTTGGCAGCAGCAGTACTAGAGATAAGATCATCGTCGAGCAAATAAAGTCCACCACGCATTCTACCAGCTCCAATCATTCTCCCTGTCCCCAAGTCCTGAAAGACACAATGAGAAGGATAAAAAACAGCTTTACAATTGAGGTCAGAAGTTAAACTACTGATAGAAAGCAAATTGGAAGTTAATTTAGGAACATGCAAGACAGAGGACAAAGATAAAGAAGGAGAACAATGGACAGCTCCCTTCTCGGATACAGAGGAAAGAGAGCCATCTGCGATTTTGATTTTATCTTTGCTTGAAGAAGGAAAATAACGAAAAAATAAATTTGATGTACCAGTCATGTGATCAGTGGCTCCGGAATCGATTATCCAAGGATGAGATAATGCCGAAGCACACTGACCGGCAAAAGAAATACCTAGTTGGGAGAAAACAAGGGTGGATTCAGAAGAGGGAACCACATTCGAGGTAGAGGCAGATGTAGATGGAGATGTGAGAGACCTAAGATTGGTCATCATACAACGAAATACAGCAAGCTCCTTTGCAGAAAGAGTGGCATTAGGGGCTGGTTCAGTAGCTTCAGAAATGTTGGCCTGTGCACCACCACGATTACCACGACCACGGTCACTACCACGACCATTAGAAGAATCAGATGGCCGACCATGCAATTTCTAGCAAAAATCCACAGTATGTCGTTCTTTTCCACAATGGGTACATTTAAGAGGTTCCTTCTCAGACGAAGAACGGGTACCAGTATTAGAAGAACCACCCCCAGAAGTTGTTAAAGCTGATCTCTCTGGCTGGGCAGGTGGTAACATAGTGGAACGACGAGTATCCTCCAGCTGAATCATAGAGTAGGCTTGCTCCAAATTGGGAAAAGGGGAACGATTCAAAATTTGAGACCGAAGCTGATCATACTCCACATTAAGTCCAGTAAAAAAAGTATAAACTCTGAATTTATCCTCCCTTTGCTGAAATTTGGTAATATCGGAAGGGCAATCAAGTTGAAAGTTGTCATAGTAATCAAGCTCTTACCATAGACTACGGAGTTCAGAGTAGTATTGGGACAAAGTAAGTTCACCCTGTTGAGTTGCATGGAGTTTTCTTTGAATATCATAAACCTGTGCATCATTCCCCACCTGGGAATATGTATCTTTAGCAGCCTTCCAGATTTTTGCAGCTGTATCAAGGAGTACATAGCCACGGGCTATGGATGGAGTCATAGCACTGAGGAGAAAGGACTTAACCAGGGAGTTATTGGAACTCCACTTATTTTGTAATGGACCAGCATCACGTGGTTTAACAGTAGTCCCATATATATAGCCCTTATAGCCCCTTGAATCAATGGAGAGAAATACTGATGTAGACCAGAGTAAATAATTTGTACCATCGAGCTTCACAGGGCTGACAGGAAAGGAGAGATGATCGTGATGATTCCCTTGTGTGACAGATGGGCCAGTGGATACCACAGTAGAGTCCTCTGAATCAGGCATACTTATGAGGCTATCAACCAACAATTAAGAGGCCAAAAAATACAGAGATGATGTTCCAAAAAATTCAGATATGAAATCTTCAAAAATAGTCTCGGTTCGGTTGAAGAAGACCTGATCCCTTGTGGTGTCGATCTTAAAGTGCTGAAATCTGATGGGAAAAAATTTAAGATGAAGACCAGAAGAGACCTGGAGTGCCGAGAACCAAAAAACAAACTAGAACTGTTGAACTGTTGAGTATCGAGTCCAAAAAAAATCCTGCAGTTGTGCAATCTTCAAAAAAAATTCTGCAGATGTTGAATCTGTAAAAACTGAGTCTGCAGATCTTCAAACTTCCAAAAAACTGATCTCAGTTTGTATGGAGATCATAAAAAATTTGAAAAGAAAAAAGAGGTAAAGGCTAGGGCAGGTACTAGATCATATTAGATCACCTCCAAGTACCGCCCTCATGGGAGAGAAGAGACCTTAGGAGAAGAGAGTCTCGGTTTAGGGTTTTAAGAGGGCTAGGTTAATCGATCTAAGAGATCAATCTTTAAGAAGGCAGAGATGGGAGAAGGAGGGAGAAGGCAGAGATCGATTTGAATTTAGGAACTTATTTCTCAGGTATCGATAGTAGCTCTGATACCATGAAGAAACAATTGAATGGAATGGCTTGTCGATGTGACACAGCCCTCCACGATTTATTTATAATAATTCTGGAGAGAATTCCAGAATATACAAATTACAATAATACCCCAATAGGATAGGGTAAAACAACTAGAACATAAATAGAGCACAAACTCCCCCATGGGTCGACCCATGTTACAATAATACCCATATTCCAACAGGGAGAAACAAGTTCAAACTCTCCTTTCAATTGATTGTCAAGATTCTGACTCTTTGTGCTTCTAGTTGTTCAACTTCCTTTTCGCCTTTTTTTTCAAGTAAAGAACATGTTAGCCTAGTGAGAGAAATGGTACCAACCTCTATTTTATGTTCTAAAAATAAAGACAACTGAAACAAATGTAGAAATAACTAGGAACTCCGTATCAACCAAAATAATACGAGGATTAACTTGACTCAAATCCAATTGCAAACAAAAGTTGTTAATCCCAGTATATGAGAGATACTTTTGTTGTCCCAAAATAAGGAAATTCAAAATTGCCAAATCAGGAACCAAACATAATTTGAATTACCATAATTTCTTTTTCTGCATCAGCTGGTGAGATTATAGCTTCAGGTTAACAATTTCAGTCTGCTACATTTCCGATGTTGCTTAAATCTCTCACTGACCATGCTGAGTGTATTCTAAGAATAAGCCAATAAGGAAATATGGGAATTGGTTATATTAGTATATATCAACAATCACATGGTAGTGTAGATATCACTATGTTGTGTTAGTTATGCTTGATCTTTTAATGATCTTGAACATTTTGGGCAGGCCACACCTTTGCTTCTCACAGTAGCAGTTATTGAGCTCAGTGATATTGCTTTTGCTGTAGGGTTTCTAATACCTTATCCATCTCCCGCATTGTATTTCCAGTATTTTATGTTCTCTCTGGTTTATGTTAAAATGGGAATATGAGTTAACCTTTTCTTTCCTTCAGGTTGACTCAATACCAGCAGTTTTTGGTGTTACACGAGATCCTTTCATAGTTTTCTCTTCGAATTTATTTGCAATTTTAGGTAATATATTTTTTTATGTCTTCATTCTTATAGTTGCTCTAGTCATTGAAACAATTCAAAATTATATCGTATTATCATGCCATGTAGGTTTAAGGTCGCTGTACGTGCTTATTTCTGAAAGTATGTCTGAGTTGGAGTATTTGCAGGTGACTCATAATATTTCTCTACCTGATTCTATGCTGAGAAATTTTCACTTCTTACTCTCGCTTTTTTATTATATAAGGTTCTTATTGTACACCCTATGTTCAAATCTGCACCTGCTTGTGGCAATATAGAGTTCTAAGCATATGAACCAGGTGAAAATATCATCACCTGATAGTGATGCTTGAATTATTAATTGTTTATTATGATTTATTATTACTTCTTTTCTCATCTGACCCATTTAGTTGGGATGAGGCATAATTGAATTGAGCTTAGGAATCCATGTTTCATCTTGGTTTAGGCATTTATTAGGCGAGGCACTTGGCCCAAATGAGGTCCCAATAGAAGTGTGGAATCGAGTTTGAAGGAGAAGCATTTAGTAGCTTAGGCATAATTGAGTTGAAGAGCTTAGGAATCGACCCATTTAGTAGTAGGGTTGTCAACAGGCCGGGCTGGGCATGTTAAAAATCTAGCCCAACCCTAGGGGTCTTAAAGTCAGCCCAGCCCGGCCCTGCCAGGGCCTAACAAACCCTCGACCCAGACCCAACCCTGCCAGGGTTTACCCTAGCTCGACCCGACTCTGATTCGGCAGGGCCGGACCGGGTTGGCCCTGATTGATCCTGAATTTCATGTCATAGCAAATTATAATTGTAATTGTTAAGAGAGATAATGACATAAATTATAATTGTAATTGTAATTAATATATATATATATATATGCATTGTAATCAATACAGGGCCGGGCTCAGCCCGAGGCCTCAACCTAGGGCCTGGAAAAAAGTAAACATAATCACACACTCTCAAAGAGTAAACTCAACCAAACTTTTATTCAATTCACTATCCCCATTGTTGGGTTACATACAAGTATTTAAGGAAAGAAATATCAAGACTCCTAGTTGGACTATGAAACTAAAATAACTTGCAATTTCAAACTCTAACTTTATCTAGCTCCTACGTAGTCAATTCAAAACAAATAAAAGACTTAAATAAATTACCTACTAAATAACTAATTCCAACCCTTGTTGGACCAAAAACCATTGGACCAGTTCTGTTTGGGTTTGGGTCTCCAAATCCTATCATGCTGGTCCAACCAGCCAAGTGATACTGCATCCGAGGATGAAGACACAACCTCAGTAACCATATTCTTTGTGTCTGCTATCATCCTTACGTCACAGACAACTCAGAAATCAAAATCAGCAACTATTGACAAATATCAGCAACCAAAAACATACCAGCCCCCAAAAACTTGAACCAACTCCAAAATAAAATAGCGATCAGCATACTATGATGTTTGTATAAGGAGTCAGGGGGTGAGAACATCCCCTCTTAATGTAGTCACAACCTCTGGTTTGTGTCAGTCACAATCTAGTCAAAGAAAAGGAAGAGTGAAAGGAGAACATGATCTTGATTAGATGTGCAGCAGTGCTTAAGGATTTGGCTCTGATACCATGTAAATAATAAAGAAGGAATGAAAAAGGAGGGAGGAGAGAAACGAAAGAGAGTGCTGCAATCCTAGGAGTCACTTCCGTTGAGTGCGACTTCCCACTAATCTATTCAATATATAGATGGAATAAGAGTCCAATTACATAACTTCTATAGTGGTTGACTGGCCTAATGAAATAAGGGGCAAAAGAGGAAAACAATCAAAGAGAAAAGAGAGGAGTGATCTCGTGATTAGCGCTAATCATGATTCCTCCCCCTTAGCCTGATAACTCCTAATAATATTGTTTGTGGATGAGACAAAAGCAGGGATTAACACAAAGTTGGAGTTATGGAGGTCAACCTTGGAATCAAAAGGTGTTAAGATGAGTAAAACGAAAATGGAGTATATGGTGTGTAACTCTAGTTACTCTAGGACGTATGATGAGGTGGTGAAAATTGATGAGATGGAGATTCTGCAAAGTGATTATTTAGGTATCTTAGCTCAATCATAAATAAAGAAGGTGATATAGATGATGATGTTTCACAGAGGATTAAAATAGGATGGATGAAGTGCAGAGATGCATCTGGAGTGTTGTGTGATCAACGTATTCTTTTAAAACTTCAAGGAAAATTTTATAAGACAGTCATACGACCAGGCTATGATGTATAATGTAGAATGTTGGGCTATTAAGAAGCTTGATGTAGATAAACTCAGTGTAGCGGAGATGAGGATGTTGAGATGGATGTGTGGAAAAACTAGAAAGGATAAAGTAAGGAATGATCATATTAGAGCTGATTTGGGAGTAGCTCTGATACATGACAAGCTACAAGAAAGTGGTTTGAGGTGGCATGGCCATGTTCAATAGAGGCCTTTGGATGCTTTTGTATAGAGAAGTGATTTGATTCAAATTGAAGGAACTAAAAGAGCCAAGGGCAGACCTAAAATGACCCTAGGAGAAGTGGTGAGGAAAGACATGCATAGCTTAAGTTTTGTATCGAGGATGACCTCGAATAGAGCTGATTGGAGGGCATTGATCCATGTAGTCGACTCCATTTAGTTGGGATAAGGCTAAGTTGTTGTTGTTCTAGGCATAATTGCGTTGAGCTCAGTTTTATTTTCTACAGGAAGCACAAGCAATAGGGGTAGTGTGATACTTGGAAATTTATGCAAGGTTTTGTAAATAATTTATTCGATAGAAGCTGTCGGTGTAAAATTGTTGCTGTGTCTTTGTAATTTTAGTTTTAGTGTTATCATACCATTTGCACTGCAAAATCTATTCTGTTGAGGCTTTGTAAGGCTTGCAGGTCAGTATCAATGAAGGCATTTCTGGAAGTAGGAAATCAAACTTTAGATTAAACCTTTGCAGGATTCAAAAGACTTCTATTTGAGTTTTATGTAGGCTTGAGAGTTATTTTTTTGGATAGGCTAGGCTGGAGAGACTTGATCAGTCACCTACCGTACATCTATCAAATATCTCATTCCTCCCTCCCCCAGATTCAGTGGTTGTCACTTGTTTTTATGGAATTTAATGGTCTTGCAACATGCATGATGAGATTCTTCATGGTTGTGTGTCTGTGTGTTCATAATCACCATGGTGACAGTTATAGATAAACATTTAAAGCATTTCCTTTTCATTTTTCCATACATCTACGATCTATCAAATATCTCATTCCCCTCCAAATTCAGTCGTTGTCACTTGTTTTTATGGAATTTAATTGTCTTGCAACATATGAATGATGAGATTCCTGGACAATCTCGCTTCCCCCTCCGTCACAATTTTGTTTGTGTGCTTTTCGTAATCACCATGTTGACAACTAGAGATGACCATTTGAAGCATTTCCTTTCTATTTTTTCAGCCTGCTATCAGCATTGTTCTGGGTTTTATTGGGTGCAAAATGATCTTGGATTTCTTTGGTGGGTATCATCAAACCACAAATTTTGTTGCCTTTATTTTCTCTGCTTTTTAACCCATGGAGGTACATTTAGCTGGACCATTCTTCCTGCAGGATACCATGTGTCAACTGAGGTTTCTCTGGGTTTCGTAGCAACTAGTCTTAGTGGTGGGGTGCTGTTGAGTCTCATGAAGAAGTCCCACTGAAGGAACTGATGAAGAAAGAAGTGGTGGGAAGATTTTTTTTTCTTCTCCCTTCGAGTACTAGTCAAGCAGCCATGTTGCTCATTTCCGTTTCCTTCCGAGTTTTCGGTCAATCCCTGAAGAGATATACATGGTGATTGAAGGTTTCTCTAATTGTTCATAGGTTAATTATAGTGTTCATTGCTCCATGATTACATCATTAACCAAGTAACCTATGAACTCATTGCTACAGTAGATGGGTTTTTTTTGTATTTTAGTTGCCTCTTAGGGAGCTATGTAGTCTTGTAGAGTCGAGAGTCGAAAAATGTTACAAGAGCATCTGTACAATAGTGAATAAAATTTGTACAACAGGAGCTTAATTACCTGTACATGAATTATAGTGTACAACTCAGTCACTATGCAATTGAAAATTCTTATTGTTTGGGCTTGTTTGCTGTTTTATGCACATTAATCAAACCAGTGTGTGTGCTGCTTATAAATGCTATTTAAGTAGAAATGATGTTTCAAATTTTTAGTGAGTGGAAAATCTCCACCTGAAAATAAGAGAATTTTTGGAAACTAATTAAAGTAACCGTGCTGTCCCATCACTTGCATTCTATCTGTCTTTAATGGTTTTCTTGCGGGGTTATATACACGAAAGTTCATAGTTTTATTGGTAGAAATTTTCTTCTTGCTGACTACTTAGGCAGTAAATTTTTAAAAATGTGTGAACTTCTAGTGAAATTTCTGGTAAAAACTGATTGAATTGCGATGTAAATTTTCTGGTAAAAAAATTGAGATTTAATTGTGATGAATTTACTGGGGTTGTATCATTTGGATTTTGGGGAGCTTAGTAACTTTACATCCCCATTTTCATTCTTTTGGGTGGTGAAGGGAACCTGAGTCAATGCAGGGTAGTGGATGGAGTTCAGATGCAGATGTCCCACGATGAATCAGATATTCAGTTGTGAAGTCTGAATTTGAGCGATAAAGATGCTCTAGAAAGAGAGATTTAAGTTTGGTATTCCAGGATATCAGATACCAGGAGTGAATTCAGCAGGATGGTCTTATCTATTTTTTTTAGATGGCAAGTTTGCTTTGCTTGCTGTAGGGAGTTTTAATTTGTCTCGTCATATGGAACCAGAATTAGTTAGTATCCGGACAGGTCTCCAGCATGCGTCCAGTTTAGGGATGAAGGTGAAAGAAGTGTGGTGCTCCAATCAACGGATTGTCGAGTCTCTTCCAACTCCAACACATACTACTTGGCTTTGGCCACTTCTCAAGGAATTTGTGTATATAAGTACCATACGACAAGACATTACATTTAATACTAAGGGGGATCCTTTCTGTTTTGCGATGGATTATAATCTAGTTAAAAATGCTCAAACAAGGAACTACATCTCTGTATCTTTTGCCTAGTTGTAATTTGTTTTCTTTTCTCATAAAAAAAGAACGAAAAAAGTTTGGTATTCCTATAGAGCTGGAGAAAGAAGCTGTAGAAACATAACTCATAATAAGATCGATGCAATCAAACAATAATTCCTTGTCTCGAGATGCTTCATAAAGTGAGAAAAAGAGATTGGATCTAGTTTCTCATCACTGATCACCCACAGTGAAGTGAATCCCCATCTTTATTGACAGTGGATGAGACTTTGAGGACAATGTGGGACTTCATACAATAGGAGGTTGGGTAAAGAGTGTTAAGTTTGGTATCCGGAAACCAATTCCCACTCTCCCACACCCCAACCTTCACCCCCGCCTTTCTTTTAAAGGAAAAAGGTTCTCTGAGCTGTCAGGGCAAAGTACATTGGCACTTTTGTGTCTCTATCTTTCCTTACTCACATGAAATGACCTTGCAGCCATCCTATGCAAGATACCGTATTATCACATTTCATTGGTGCATTCCCCCTATGCCTTTACTCAGACACCTGTCTCCCAAAGATTTGAGGTGGTACACCGTGGAATTACTCTAGCTTTTGTTGTCTCAAGTAACCATTTTCCTTTTTAATGCGTTCCTTTCTACAAAGATAACAGGTTCAAGCATACGTGATCTTACATGCTTCATTCCATGTTTAGTAGGATCCGGGAGACATTGCTTTGGCAGATTGATCTGAAATTTTAAATGGGAACAAGGCCTAGGAATTTACCTGGTCTCACCAACCAGATAGCAGATTTAAGTGCCTATTGAGAATATTCTTTCCATCAATTCCCTTTTTGGAAAAACAGGTTCTATTATTATAGAACTTTCCTTCACCGCGAGACTTGAGGGTGTTTGGTGGACCCAGGGGTATTTTCGATCCCGTATTGTAGGTGGTGGGGGGGAAGGTAATTAAGACCCTACTATGGTGGGTGAACTCTCCTCCACGGGTAGAGGAAAACTTCAATCTCTCTGTATATGCCACAAGGCATATCTTGGACTTGGATTGAGACTTACCTGCCCCACACAAGAGGTGGTGTTGGTGATATGGAATACATGTGCTGAATGCCAATAACCAACTTAGCTGCCACATGGGTATATGGCAGTTGATGAAGACTTGTACAAGTAAAAGCTTTATTTTCTTGGTACGAAAAACCAGAACCTGCCCAATTATTAGGGACTAAACAAAATACAAAAATAAATGCGTAAACATCATTTGGTTTTGAAGGAAATTGCACCAACCCCAGTTACTAAAACTTTACAGCGAGTTCATATGATCGATGTACCAGAAACAATTACTGTTGAGACTGTAAAACAGTTCTTTAGCAAGTATGTGAGGAAGTCCGACCATTCGTTTGCCATCGTCATCTTCATCTCCAGATCAAACTAACGGTGACCAAGTCAGGCACATGGATGTTGCAAAGATTACCCACTTTGATCCAAATGCTGGGAAGTCATCCATTGTTTGTCTTTAGTTCCTAACCACAGATCTGGTGTCATGAAAAACTTCATGGGATGCACAAAGCAGCTACTTAGCGCATGGCAGAGAGATCCATTATCTTGACTCGGTACTTCAAAAGCCACTTTAAGATTGATCTCATGCCTTGCAACAAATTTTACATCAACTCTGGGCACTGAGAAATGGCACAGAAGCTCAAATAAAGAGTGATGGGATTAGAAACACCACTAGAAGAGTGGAGCTTACAATCAAAATCTTCTTCCTTCTCCAGAAGATACTCGCCATCTACATAAACATGATGATTAAAGCAAGAGTCAAACATAATTGATGATTAAAAGCTGATCTAGTCACATCTATGATGATGATAGTATTTAGTTGATTGGTTTTACAGTACCACTTGATTAACTAATATGTTCTAATTAAAACAAGTAGTGCATTCATACTTACTGCACATATTATCATCCTCTAGTTATTATGTAGTTGAACTGGTGGTGGGCATTTGACCTACCCAGTTGAAATGGCTTGGGAGGGAAGTAGAGTACTCTTACCCCCTACACCGGGTTTGCACTTTTCCTAGGACCAGCCCTATCTAAGTATTACTTCCTAGCCTACAACATCTTTCAGTTTCTCTCAGTTTGGGTTGGGCTTGGGCAGGTTTTACTGGTTAATGAGCTTGCTGGATGATTAAGACCTACAACCCATCATTAGCAAATATAATGTTCATATCATTGTCCAAGGCCAGTAACATACCAAGCAAACCCGACTGCTCAAGCTGCCCTAGGAATGCCGTGGGTTAACTATATGACATGAAGTATTGGGTTTACTCCCCTTTACTGAGGGTACAGGCAAGCCATCAATCGCTCAACCAAGCCCAACCGAACCTCAGGTTTTTGCTCCTTAGACCCATAAGACACGGTGGAAACCATAAAAACCAACCCAAACTAGGTTTCTTTTCATTCCTTCCTCAGGTTCAGGAAACTTTGGGTAAACCCACTGCTAAAATGCTCATGTTACTACCACAGAATAATGGCTCCCCCCAATGGACCAATAAATATACAATTGGTAGCAAATACTAACAGTAGATCCCTCAATTTTTTTGTCGGGTCAGGTAGGTTTGGGTAAACCAATTGCCCATGATGACTCAAACCACATAATTCTCCCAACATACTCCTAGTTTCCATTTAAAATGACCGAACACATTAAAAAAGATTTTGCATAAGAATGCAAATACACAGCAGCAAAGAGAGGATAAGAAGTTACAGTAAAATAAGGCAATGATTGTCCAAGAACTTAGAGCTAACCTAGGATGAATTTGAAATCAAGGTTCGAGAATTCGCGAGATCTCGCCGAGATCTCGCGAGTTTCTCGGTTTGGGCAAACCGAGTCGAGTTCCTAGTCGGTACAAAAACTACAATTTCTCGACCGAGATCTCGCCGAGATCTCGGTGATATCTCGAAGGTGAAAATCATGGTTTTTAGTACAAAAACCAATATCTCGCAGAGATCTCGGTTGGGCCCAAAGATGCTAGTTAGTTGTATTTAGCCCAATTTTCACCCAAAAACCATTTCCAACATAAGAGAGAGCAGAAGTAAGTTCTTAGGCTCTAAACCAAGGGAAAAACCTCTCCTTCAAATTTCTTCTTCTTTCTTTCGATTGTTGGATGGAATGCCTGTTTGGAGTTAGATTGAAGTGCCAAAGTGAAGATTCAAGTGCCAATTTGGAGCATCATCACCTATTTGCAAGATTTCAAAGGTGTTTTCTATTTCTTCCCAAATCTATTTTTCCAAAAAAATTTTGTAATCCTTGTTAGATTCATGTGGTTTTAATATATGATGATGGTGGTGGTGATGACACCTGGTGATGCTAGTGATGGTGATGGTGATGGTGATGGTGATGGTGATGGTGATGGTGATGGTGCTAGTGGCATGCGGAGTGGCGGTTATTATGATGATCGTCATGAGGGGATGCGCGAGCAAGACTGAGCAAGAAGTTGGAACGCAGGAGGACCCTGTGCGTTTCACCGGTGAGTCTCGTTTACGCATGCCACTCAAGATCAAGACCATGGTGGCTACCCTAAAACATACAATGAGAAAGAAGGGTCGCAAACACTCACATCGTCATATGCTCGGGAGGAGGACAACAAGATTATGAACACCATGCTTACAAGTTTGGAAGCATGAGTATAGATACTACTAGTGAGCATCGGTCATGGCAATCATCTCAAAGCATCATCATGGCTATGACTATGGCCAGCAGAGCATCGATTATATGATTATAGTCGCCTATGGGCATAGGCAAGGTGAGTATGACAATCAAAGCTCTAGGTCGTGTTGGGCATACATTCCTAGTCCCAAACCAGTCATACATGCCTCAAACTCAATATATGAAAGAGTGGATCTTACACCTCATACCAACAACCTCCCATGTACCCTAAGATAGGGAGATTGGTATATGTTGATCGAAGACTTATATGGAAGCGTGTCACACTATTTGCAACACTATAGCAATTCCATGACATGGGAATTATATGTGGATCGATATAGGGATGAATTTCTTGTTCAATCTCATTTTATGTAACAAATTAAGTGAACATTGATGTAATGTACATTTTATTTGAATGTTTTGATTGATGTGTGCTAATTAGAATGTTTTGATTGCTAATTTGCTATGTTTTACTAAATTATATATAGATTATGTTGTTTTAGACTTTTAGTACGACTGTCGCCTACCAACCTATGGTCCAAAGTGAAACTCATATTTGGACTTGTTTTTGGCAAACTGGGCATGCCATTGTGTTTAAATGGCCGAAATAGGTTGGATACCAAGTTTGAACCCAAAATATGTGTACAACCCACCGAGTTGGGGTCCGAGTCCAAAAAAAAATTGCACCAACTCGGCGAGATCTCGGCTCGACTCGGTTTCGGCCTAGCCGAGATGCCACCGAGACCCGAGTTCTCGAACCTTGTTTGAAATGGCCAGCTTGTTTACCTTTAGGTAGGGTCATCACAGACAGCAATCTGTAAATGTGAGTGATCCTGATCAGTCACATATTGCCTGATGAAAGCTCTTCTCCACCAGACCTCAAATGCTCTCTGGATATTGGGACAATCATCTCCTCTGTTCAAGAATCGATCAAACCAATTCAATAAGAGAGCCTGTTGCTGTGGTAGTGGCAATGTAAGAATCATCTGACTCAATCCATCCTCCACCAATTTCTTATCAACTGATCTACAAGCTCTCCTCATCCATCCAAAGTCTTCATATAGAGCTTCCAACCATGTTGATAGCAAAGAATATCTAGCATCTTTTGGCAACAAGATTTGCCCTCTCCCAACTGCAATACACAGCTGAGCAGTGATCCTGCTAATTTCATACCGATACATTGAGGGGATCTTCGAATGAAGGATAGCAAGCTCTTTCTGATCTGCCCACAAGGTCACAAAATCATCAGCCATCTTCTTTTCAATCAGAATACCGGCAATCCATTGCATATTGTCAGCTTCTCGAGTGATCTCACCCATTAGCACTCCTCGATCCCGCCTGCTCTCATCCAAACTTGCAGCTTCAGATAAACAAAGTACAAGAGAACTGAGGCATCCATGGCACAGATGGTAAAGGGTTTCTCTAGATACATCAACTCTGTTATGCTTGCCGTGAGCGGTGGTGTCCTCTCTGAGCAGACCAGATACCAGAGTCTTCATTTCTCGTCGGGCTTTATCATCCTTGGCTTGTAGAACACTGGTGAGGAGTCGCATGAAGATCTCATCAGATCTAGCTGAACTAGAAGGTTCTACTGAAATTCTTTGCAGAACTTCTGTGACTGAATCATGAAGCTGGAGTTGAGTGAGGTGAGAAATGACTTTCTCCTCTTCATCCTCGGACCATGGGACTGCTTCCAAATATTCCAGGCAAGACACTATCCCGGCGTCAAATTTCATAGCTGCAGAAACCTGTAAAAGAAACACTGATATTACAAAGATTCACCATGATGGAACAAAGCGAGTGGAATAACATACAGGCTAAAGCATACGACAACGGGAAATTAAGAACTTTTGAACTAGCTGAAAAACCAAAAGATGAATCCAGCTCGTCTTCTGTAATAAGGAAGGTTTTCCCACTACGTAATTAAATATAAAATCATAATAAAAAAAAACCTATAGCTTGTAAGAGGCTAAAAATTCTGTGAAAATTAATTAGAAAGTTACTATGGATCCTCAACCAAATAATGAAGTACTCTAATTGTTGCTGCATAAACAACAGGAGTGTATGGTCCTGGACTCCTGCAACACACCAAAAAATAGAAGAGAAAGAAGAAAAAATGACAACGATGTTGCAATAAAATAGTCAAAACTGAAGTTTAATGAGCGAAACCACATTTTGATTAAGCCCCCCCCCCCCCCTTCTCAAAAAAAAGATAGGTGATAAGCTGTTCAGTTGGAGGTAATGCTAATAATGATATGTTCTTCTTGCTTCACACACAATTACTAAAGCTAGTATTTGAATTGTATATTGTATCCTCCAATTACAAGGAGGAGGCAAAGTTCCATCATCTAAATAGGGACGAATGAATAGAGACTGGTGGAACCTTAATCAAAATTTCATTGCAGAATTTAGTAAAATTTAATCATGTTAGGTAATAAATATAGAAGTATTCATTTTTTTAGTTTTGATTTAACTTCCCTTCCCCTCTCTTTCCTTTGTTTCTCTTGCAACCAGATGGAGCCAAAAGGAAATTACCACTTGCTTTCTTTCCATTATTGTTGTTAATCACCATATTAAGCAGTTCAAAGTAATACCAGAAAGAAAGAAAGTGAAAAAGAAAAGCAACTTGAATTGAGAATTGAAGAGCAGTCACAGTAGCCACACCCAAAACCCCGTTATTAGGAAAATTAAAATGTACAGTTGAAAACCAAAAAAGATTCTGTTGCTACTTGCATTCCTCCCTGAGATGATCAAAGTGCAAGAAAACCTATTATATGTAAATGGAAAGAAAAAAAAAAAAGTATTATATACCTTGAGCAAACCCAAGACCTTGCGAACCTCCTCGTTCGTCAATCTCTTCTTCAAATCGTCACAATACATCATAACCACAGTCTCCACATAAATCTCAACATCGTCGCAATCGCAGATCTCCACTGAATGAGAGACGTCCCCATCCTGCCCGAGCTTCTCCGCAAAGAAACGGCTACGACCGGCGAGCACCCGGCGATGGACGTTCATAGAAACGCTAAAGCCATCTTTGGAGGTGATGGTAAGCTTCACATCACCTACACTCTCACCATTGAGGTTGTTAAATGGAGCTTCCGCCAAGATCTTGGAAACCCTCTTCTGGAGCTCGTGACGCTTGTCAACAGTACGCTTGGATTCGGACATCATCTCGAAAAGGGTGGGACTGGATCTGAGCTTGTCAGAAAAAGCGGGAGGAGGAGAAGGGTTGGAGGGAGAAGAAGAAGGAGAAACCCTAGAAACAATCCTTGAAGGAGCGAAACAGAGTGATGGGTCTGGAATGAAACCCTGCTTTATCATTGTTGAAACCTCTCTGGATTTCAGTATATTCTCAGCCGCCATAGCGAGGGAGACAACTGTGTCTGTTGTCAAAAGCTCAGAAACTCTTCTGGTCCAGACTCCACTCCTAGAGTCGCGAGAGAGAGAGAGAAGGAACTTCACTGAGAAAGATCTGTGAGTAGAGAATTCTTTAATTTTTTTTTGACAATTTTGAAGAACAATTACTTCGTTACAAATGGTATGTCAGAATGTGTTCAATAGGAACGACGCAAGAAACGCAGAGGATCGCGATGAGGTGACGAGAGATGAGATCATGAGAGAGCGAGAGATACCACATGAAGAACACTTTTAATCAGAGACTTCACACACAACTACCGTATAGCGAGCAGAGAGCACTGAAAGAGTTAGTTAGGCGGGGCCGTGCGGGTAGGCCGGTAGGGCCAATCAGTCTCAATCAGATCAAAAAGGGCAATGGGCAAAACGTCACTTTAAATTTTGTTGGTGCAAGGAATTTGCTGCCTGGCTTCGTGGTCTAGGCGTCAGTGCGGGCCAAAGGAATTAGGGATGTAAATGGATCGGATTCGGTTCGAATAGTGTTATATCGCATCTGCATTCACATCCGATTAGCTTTGGACGGATTCGGATAGTGCTAAACGGATACGAACACGGATACGGATCGAATATTTTATCCGTTTACATGTAAATATAGTTTTTCGGATAGTTATAGCCTATTCGTATTCATATCCGTTTAGCTTTCGAACGGATTTGGATAGTGCTAAACAGATACGGACACAAATACTGAAACAAATTTTGACTATTCATTTACATCCCTAAATGAGATTTTCATTCACACGGCATCCAAAGGGTAGGGTGGGGTGATCATTTCACTAATCCATGTGAAGAGAGAGAGAGATTTCTTTTTTTTTTAAAAGATGAAAAGTTGGAATTTTTCCAATACACTTTAATATTGCTACTTCAATTTTTCCAACACACTTTAATATAATTGTGATGCACAGTTTTACCCTTGTTTTTACAAAGAGATTGTTTTTAAATATTGTATATTTTTTAATCACCTTTAATTTTAAAATCTATATTTTACCACCATTCAAATTCCTATAAAATTCAAACTTGACATGTTAATGAGGATTTCCCCTAAAACTTGTCCATAAAATTTTGACCTTTTTTTTTATGCAAAATATGTAAGGATGTTCACGTTCATGGATAAGGTTCTTCTAAAGGTTATAAAATTATAAAAACATCTGCCAACCAAACGTTTATCTTATTTTTTGTTGAGAAGACAAGAAAGAGAGAAAGAGAGAAAGAGAGAAAGAGAGAAAGAGAAAAAAGCTGAGCAGGTGTAAACAAAGGCGTTATGGGACGAACATGACGGTGCACAATAATGGAGGATTACAGTTCAC
The DNA here is from genome assembly GCF_018873765.1 of Telopea speciosissima. NCBI lineage: Eukaryota > Viridiplantae > Streptophyta > Magnoliopsida > Proteales > Proteaceae > Telopea > Telopea speciosissima. Next base: position 12,030,303 of record NC_057916.1, read on the forward strand.
AAAAAGCCGAACATCATCGTACACAGAGGAAAGGGAGAAGCTTCTACAAAAAAAAAAAAAAAGAGGAGAGGGAGAAGCCGAGAAGGGACAGCTAATTAATTATATTTTTGTGTGGTTACCACCCGCACGGAGAAGAACCCAAATCCAAGGCAATTTGGATCTTCTACTCCCGAGCTGCCCGAGGACAGGATCCTATCATCAAGATACAGCAGAATAGTGAATGACCACCTTATCCTCAGCTCAGGCAAGGCGTTTGGGCAGGGGGTAAGGCGGTCATTCTCCGTCTTGCTGTGTCTTGCCAGTAGGGTCCTACCGGACAGCTCGGCAGTAGAGGATCAGGGTCCAATTCAAGGGTCCTTAGAACAATCGTATCTACTGAGGAGAGCTTGTCATCCACCCAACCATATTTGTTGCCGCTAATATCAGTATCAATAAAAATACTAGATCAAAATAATATTTTCACGAAGAAAAAAAAATTATTACATTCGTATCATATCACTTTTGATTACAAATCACACTCGATACCAATACAAAATGACCAATATGATTAATTCGATTCTAATTCCTAAAACTGTGAACTCCAACTCACATCCTGAGCAAGATATATTTTTCTTAGGGGATACATTATACTTGGGTTCTTCTTTACATTTGGAGAAATTGTGCTTGGATATTTGAGATACATCACATTTTATAAAATATTATCTTTAAGTATGTTTCAAAAATGTTATGTTTGGATTTAATTGGCAAAAGATTTTGTGAATGACCATGCACAAACCGGGATGTGTGCGGTACAGCCCAACAATTGGGATGCCTCCCTAGGTGTTGGGCTGCCTAGAGACGAGTTCTATGCATAGTTGTATGGGTAGAGTTTTTGTTTTTTTTTTTGGTAAATAGTTGTATGGGTAGAGTTGAAAATATAAAAAACAGAAACCTTAAACATAATATATGAGACATGTCGTACCCTAGATATAATTTATCTTTTTTTATCGTTCGTTTGTTTGGGCCGGTTTTTTATTTTTTGAGAGGGGTCTATCAACACTTAGTGTAATTTAAAGTTGGGAGAATGTTCTCTGTGCCACAGCACAGGTTGTGCCTAGACACATGGGCCTGCCACTCAAAGGGGCAAGGTGGTCATTGCGCCCACCTCAATGTGCCTAGGCGTAGCCTGCGCTACGGCACAGAAAACAACGCCCCTTTAAAATTTATCAGTAGCTTTAATTATAAAAAAAATTAGGAAAGCAGTTTTCTATCCCAACACTCCCATGTGTCTATCTCTCTCCTCTTCTAAACAAAGGGGCAGATGAGTCTTTTCACATGGGGAGGAGAGAGATAGGTTCATGGGAGTGCTGGGGTAGACCGGACAGAGTTCTTTTTCCCAAAAAATTATTATTTGATGATAGCTAAAAGATTTAAGACTCCCAAAATCAACAACTTCCTCTTCAGTTCTTAGTGTCCAAAAAGTCACAAAAGTGTATCAATTCCCCAAGCCAGTTTCTGCATGGTTTAGAAAATTGGATCAGAATTGACTAACCCCAATTCCAATCAATCTTGATGCTATGAACCTTTTTTGAATCAGGCAGGCATGTATCTCTCTTTTTAGACAAGTTTCTCCTTTTATTCACTAAAATGTGTATCAATTAAATTTACCTCTAGTAGCTAGATCTACAAGGTTTTTGAATAAAATAAAAAAAACTCCAAATGTAGGCTGATCCAAACAATTTGATTACCAGGACGTTCAGGTAACACTCAACATAGAATGAAACTTCAAGTGGTAAAACAATGAAGATGCTGCATTTCCTCATCTAATAAGAGTTCCAAACTCCATTTTTGGAACAGAAGCTTTAGTATACAAAATCTGAGGGTACTTGGTGTGATTCCTCAGCTAGTAGGTGGATTGATGTCCAAATCCTTATGTTCCACAACAAAAGATGTTTTTCTAGATTCTGCTGTCTGGAACAGACAAATAAATTAACATCAGCCACACCAACAAAGAAAGTAAAAACTGCAGTTTGACTGGGGACAGGTCTAAAACTACCACCAGTACTGCTGATAATACTGCTACATAAGAGTAATAGCAGAATCAGACGGTACCTGCAACGTTTCCTTCAACAAGGTCCAAGAAATCATATACCAACCAAATGGGTCATCACTTGATTAGAACTTCCACACCATGTTGGAGAAAACGCTGCAAGATACAGCACCACATTGTCACTTTGGTGTTATTCAAATAGTGGTGGCTTGTCTCTTGGACATGCACATCCATTGATCTGGAATTCTGGTCCTCTTTAAAACTATAAACCTACTAAATAATGCAACAGTAGAGATGGAAAGAAACCTCTTAGAAGACATTTGTTTGTAGATCCAGAAGTTCAGGATCGAGAACTTTGACTTCCTTTTCAGCATCATTTGTTCCAAAGAGGGGAGCATCAAGTTGAGGAGGTCTCTGGACACAATATCAGAATTTAAATTCTCAGATGTGAAGAGAACAATGGAAATGCATCAGCAATAACATGTACTGTTACGAATTCCTCTAAACAGAACTAGAATTTCATATCTTATGAAAAATTAGTTTTGCATGCTCTCTGACTCTGTCTTCCTCATATTTAAGTTGTTTGTGTTTTCACTCAGGCTCCGTCTGGTTGCAACTTGCAAGTAAAGGGAAATGAGGGGAAGTAAAAATTAATATACAATAAAAAAGAAAACTTTTGTAGTCATAATTGTGTAACTGACCTAAAATCTTAATTGTGACAATAACAGAACCTGAATCAGTAACTGGACAAGAGGAAGAGAGAACAAGATGAGAGGAGAGAACACAGCCCACAGTTTGAGTAATGAGCAGAATACTCTAACCATGGGGTGGGGGGATCTATTTATAATAAACAAAGAAGCAATTACAAATTTACAACCTAAACCTGGCTCCACACCAGAACCGACTAAAGAACTTAAGAATATAAAATGACAATACTACCCTTAATTAAAGAACCGACACACATATCACATAACCCCATAAGTGGACAATACATAACACTTAACACTCCCCCTCAAGCTGGAGCATAGATATCACCCATGCACAGCTTGAAACATAGTTCACAATTTTGCTAATTTTGACATGTCCGAGACGAAACAGGAGGCGAAACCCAGAATCAGCACTGTTTCGCCGAAATTTTGTTCAGTTCGTTTTGGTATTTTGCTCATTTCGGTCTAAAAATGCATTGTTGTCAAAATTTCAGTCATTTAGTTTTGATATTTCACTCATTTCGTCCGTTTGCCCCCTGAAATGGCCAAGCGAAACTCATGGAAAAATACACTATTTAGGCGAAAATTCACCAAAATTTCGGTATTTCGCTCATCTTGATCTGACCAAAACAGCGAAACGAAACAAGTTTTCGAACCTTGGCTTGGAACACCCTAGGGAAATAGTTAACAAGTCTCCAAGTTGATTACTCGAGCTGACAAACAGAGTGGAAATCAACTTCTTCATTACGGCATCTCGAACAAAATGACAGTCCACTTCAATATGGCAGTCCTCTCAAGAAAGACTGGATTAATAGCAATGTAAATAGCTCTCTAGTTATCACAGAACATTTCCATAGGTTTGTTGACCAGAAAACCAAGCTCCTGAGCAAAGGATCTAAGCCACATCAACTCAACTGCAGTGTAAGCAAAGATCAAGATTTCGCTGACATTTCGTGAAATCTAGAAAAATAATTCAGTTTCGCAGGCTGTCGAAATGAAACAGCCTGCGATACTAGAAGGGTGGATTTGAAGGACGGAAAGGTTAAGCTCCCTATAGACTAACAAAAATGAAGTGCATGGACCACCATGTGGCAAGGGCCCCCTAGAAGAGCTAGTCATTGATCTCGTGCAGGTTTGGCTGTTTGCATCAATCTTTGGAAGATCCAGCAACTAAGATACTTGGAAAAACACAGTCAGGTATAAATTGACTTTTGAAGCCCAGAGCCATTGAATGCCCCACATGATTGGCACAAATAGAAATGATGCTTACTCCCCCTCCCCCCCCCCCCCCTCCCAAAACAAAAAAAATAAAATAAGAACAGGAAAGATACTTCTTCCCATCTTTCCAACCTTGAGCCAAATTCGATTAGCTCATAAAAGTTCGGAAGTGCAGATTTTTATTTTAAGGTGTATAAGTTTAAAGTACCAAGTACACTGATAAGTTTAAGATTCTAACCATGCAGCGAACCAGAGCCCAGTTTACACCACGGAAGAATGGGTGTTGCTTTACTTCATTTGCTCCTTCATTTGAACCCAATCTTCTTTTGGGGTCTCTTTGCAACAACTGGTACATCAACTGCTTTGCATGGAGACTTACCTGCACAAAAAATATATTTTTATGTCCATGATACATCATTGTGAATTTTTTATTCTAAAAGCAGGAAAAAGTTTCTTCTCACCTCCTAGACTAGGCAATGAGCCACTTTCATATTCCAAGGTATTAACTGAAACTCTTCATAAGATAAGACTTGATTATCCTATTTATATTTAGCTAATACTCATCAACGCTATAAGTATTGTATGTATCGCTTATGATGTGTACTTGCAAGAACTAAATTGATGATAAAATGAAACTCCCTGAATGGAAGGTTCAGTATGTTCAACAGCCATGTCTTGCTCTGATAACACACATCTATGTATGCAACTCAACTAGCATGTGACTGACTGGAAGCTACCAGCTATTCTTTTAATGAATTTACAAGATCTATTATTTCTCATCTTTCATGCTTCATTATTCTGCAATCTTTCAAAGAATGCAGTTTGAACAAAAGAATAAAGGCTAATGGTCAATGCCTAAGCGGTTGAACCAGTCTGTTAGTGCTTTCTGCAATGTTTCCAACTTTGAACATTTCTAGTAAAGCCACGGAAACTCCAATTATTAACAGTTAAAAGCATAAAGGGTAATGGCTAGTGCCTAAGCGGTTGAACCAGTCTGTTAGTGCAAACTCTGCTAGAGACCTTTGCATTTGGTTTCCGGAGATTGTCGGTAAACATAGATCAAACAAAACCTGCTACAACCTACACTTAAAAGAATAGTTAATGGCTCCTCATACAAGCTACAACTTTTCGTGAATTTTCATCTGTCACGATTTGCTACATTAGAAATCATGGGTGAGTCCATGGGAAAGAGGACCCACACCCATCTCATTGATCTAGTTTCAGGCGAAACAAGTAAGGAAAGTGCCTTAAAGTGGGTCAAAAGCAATAAAAACTACTGAAATGCCATTAGATTCCATTTCAATGAATGGCATTTTTCTAATATTCTGTAACTTTAAACTCACTTTTTTAACCTCTTCCAATGCTTGTTCAAGGCTGAACTTTGACCAGTGAATGGATGTGGGATGCTCTATCACGGGACACATCCACACTCATCCAAGTCTGCCACATGGCAAGAAAACATAACTTCATGACAGCAACAAGAATAACAAGGTCGTTGCTCCTATAATTATAATTAGAAACTAGGACTCCAACTAGGACTAGGAAAATAGAAGATACACATATCAACCAAATCACTGTTTACGTGAACAGTGTCACATGAACAGTACTTCAACACTCCCCTCAAGCTGGATTATACAAATAAGTAAAGAAAGAAGATCCAGCTTGAACTAAAAGGAAAAAAAAAGAACTCCATAATAATGCAAACACTCCCCCTCAAGTTGGCACATACAAGGTATTAATGCCCAACTTGAACAAAATGAGAAGAAACTAAGTTGCAGTGAGAATCCAGCTTGACAGATTAATGTAACTCCCAAATAAACCTTCAAGAACTTGAAATAATTGATCTTCAAAACCTGGACAGACATGATCAAGCAAACCGGGACTAGAATTTCTTCCAAAAAAGGCAGCTTTTAACAATCTTCAATAGCTAACCAGTGATGAATCTCAGTTGTCGTAATGACATAAAATCTTGAAGTTAAATAGCTAGAGCAGCAAGTAAGCGAAACGAGCTGAATTAGGCAGCGGAAAAACAATCGTATCAACCCAGTCGAAAGTCCTCAAATAGGCAACAACCAAATATCTTCAATACTCTTCAATACTTCAATCTCCCCTTACGGCAAACTCAACCCAATAACAAGGATACCTAATAGCAATGGTGGAAAACACTAATCTTCTATGTTTTGCACCAATGTTCCTGCAAGTTTTTGCGTTCGCAATGTCTTGTTGGTGTATCTGTACATAATCCCCCCCTCACGTGTAGTACACGTGGACATACGAGATGATGTAAAAGATAAGGCAAAAACATAATATTCCAAATTTTTCCAAGAGGTGCTAAGGGTAATGGAAAAGGAAGAAATGGCAAATTAGAAAATACCATGAACTTCCAAAGGGGTTATGGGTATATGCCAAAGGTATGTTTTGAGATATGAATTAGAATTATTGAAAGAGAACGGTGTTGGAAAAAGGATGGCATGATTTGTAATTTGGTGGAAATCCACTTTTAAATGCGTCTTCAACCTTGCAACCAGAAATGCAGGAAAGAAACGGCTTCAACCTTGGCAGAAACCCGAGGAAAGGAGGCGTCGAGACCAGATTCAAGACCGGCGGAGATCGAAACCTCTAACAACCAGCGACGAACAGTGAAGAAGATTTCGTCTTCCTCACGACAAGCAAAAAGAAAGCTGAGCAAAAATTGGGCAGGTCATGAACTTCAGCCCTCGATCACCGTCAAATTGAGAGAAAAAACAGAAGGGTTTGTACCTTCAACGAATGCAAGTTCTTCAAAAGCAACACAGCCCAAAACCAGGTTCCTCATTAATCGATCAACAAATCAGTATGTAGTCTGCAACGCATCTCGTTAGAAGAGCAGAAATCAGATTTGAAATCTGATGTAGAGTTTTCGATAGAGATATTCAAACATCAACGATGGAACCAGCAGTAGCACATCAATGATGGAACCAGCAGTAGCAAACCAGAGTAAAATCAAATAATTCAGCACCAGCAGTATACGAAAGTCATACGAACTCGAACATGGAACCCTAGTTCTTCTTCTTCTTTGAACTAGGGGTTTCTTCTTCAAACCAGAAACCCAAACCGACTCTCAAAACGGCAATCTTGAGAGAATCAGTCACTGGTTGCCTAGCTTTGATACCATGTAGAAAACCTAGGACTGTAACAGTAACTTTAGAGAGAAGAAAAAGATGAGGAAGAGGAGAGACTGTTAAACTTATCGAGTCTCCTTATAATGCTTGTATTTATAATCTCAAATTACAATAGAAAGGGAACTCCTAATCAGATTAGGAATTCCTAATCATGATAGGATTCAAGTTACAATAGGAAAAGAACTAGAACTAATAACTCAAACTGAAACTAAGACTAACAACTCACGGTAGAATTAGGACTTGACATAATTAGAAACTAGGACTCCAACTAGGACTAGGAAAATAGAAGATACACATATCAACCAAATCACTGTTCACATGAACAATGTCACATGAACAGTACTTCAACAATTACCAAATTAAAATTTAGGACATCAATTTTTTTTTTACGAACATGAGTTTTTCCTGGCATCCTCTTGGAATAGAATATCAAATTGAACTTTACAGTGTCTGTCTGCAAATTGTAAATACCATAACAATGAGAATAAACAAAGAACATCCAATGAAATTTATAAATAAAAATGTATAACAAAGGACAAAAAAAGAAAAAAAGAGAGTCCATTTTGATATTTTAATATACTAGAGATGGCTGTTCCATTTTCTTCCCTTCCAAAAGTTTTGATTTTTTGGCTATTGCTTACCTTCATTTTATCTGATTTAGTATTCTTAACATAATAGGTAGTTTATGTAACTTGGGGAATGAATTTGTTAAAAGGCTGTTCTTCTTCCAATCCACTAAACATAATGTCCTAAATATTAGCTTGTCAGTAATTGTGGTGCCTTTCTTTTGACTTTGCATACTCCCAATAAGTGTAAACATTATACGAAGTCATATTAAATGGACAGGATATAACAGATAAAGGTAGTCTATGGTCATTGACTACACAAGAAAATGGAGTAGAAAGATGCTCTTACTGAAATACTTCCTGGAAATTTAACGTCTTTGTGAAGAATATTGGCAAAAGTTTTCTGCCTTGTCTTTCCTCTAAATGGTGTATATCCATAAAGCATTTCATAGAGAAGAATTCCTGACAGGGTAGTCATAAAGTCAAGCAGTGAAAAGTAGTATCCACAAATTAGGAGGCAGTGTTATTGCAACTCTCAAGAAGTCAAGATGTTTACATTAATATATAAAATATGAGAACTGTAATTTAAAAAAAAATAACTTATATTATTTATGATCACTTGAGGTTTCTCCCCAGATTATGTTTATGCATTTCTCTTTCTCATCAACCAGATTAAGCTTATGAAAACAGAAATTGTATGTCAGCTATTAAGCATCAAATCTCCAGAAACTTCTTAAATGGAGACCAAGAAAAGTGTGTTTGGGATTCTGTTATTGTAAGGATCTAAAACAAAGTCGTGTAAGAAATTTTACTGTGTTATCTTACCCCATTATTTACATTGAAATACCGTTGACTTGTAAGTTCATTTTCTGTATTACTATTTTATCGACCCCAATTATCAACGTTTCCATGTTTTTTGGTAGGAGAAAGGTCAATTGTCCCCAGATAGTGAGCCAAATTGTCTGAGTTTGACAGTTACACCAGAAACTGTATCCATAAGTCTTTCCATTTACTAGAAATCCATTTTATGAGTGCAAAGTTTGCAATGATGATGATAAACAACAGATGGCCCTTCTGAGTTCTGATCTATCATGATATAGCTGCATTTTTTGTTTTTGCAAACTTTAAGCAACAGTAAGAATCCGAAACACATCTTCATTCCAGTGAGTTGGGTAATATGAGCTTGTTCTTCTCTATATTCTTGATCATTCTTTCATTTCTAGTCAGGACACCTGATGCAGGTGCACTACCTTGGACCGACCCAAAACCCATTTGGGTATCCAGAAGAAGATGAACTGGGTCCAATTTGGGTCTTTGGCTAGTAGGATTTTTATTTATTTGTTTTTTGGGATTAACATGCAAATCTTTTATTTTGATGGCTTAAGCAGGAGATAGCTACTAGGATTATTTTCCTAATTAAATTGAGTTTCCAAATTAGATTAGGTTTCCTTTTCATGTTGAATTTCTTTTTTATCTAAGTACAAGTAAACATGCAATTAGAACTCAGATTGAGAATAAATTGAAGTTGAATTTGTGCGGTTGCAACCCATGGGCGTGTGCGAGTTTTCTCCCCCCCCCCCTCTCCTCCTCTTCTTATGCGTTCCTCTTTCCCCTCAACTCTGAGTTCTTCTCAGAATTTCCCCTCTTTCCTATTTATTGGCCCTCCACCAATTCCATTCTTAAAAACAAAATTTTCAAATAGTTTTAACCGTTTCCAAATAAGGGAACTTGACCTGAAGGTAGACCCTGGAGTGGAAGAATATGAATGATATAACGTCAAGCACCAGGGGAAGCACTAGAAAATATGAATTTTGATGAAGTTGTTAGAATCAGAAAGGATATAAACAGAAAAATAACTCTTGAAGATTGTCTGATGAATTTTGTTGTTGTTGTGTCACAAAATGACAGGCTAAATCAAAGGATCAAGAATATTGAAGAAATTCTACAAGTTCCCTTGATAATCAGTTAGACAAATAACTACCATGGCATTTGGTGCTAAATCTACGAAGTTCAGAAAAACTCCTATAGCCTGTGCTGGAAATGCATTCCTATTTAAATAAGTTTCCAAAGACCTACGGAGCTACCTATGGATTTTGTGCCCAACAATAAAACAACTGACTTGTAAAGATCCCCTATTTTATTTATTGAACGGTCAAGATCAGGTAAAAGGAGACATATCATCCTTGTTCAGTGAACTGGATGGTAAAGATCCCCTATTTTATTTCTGTTATTCTTTATAGTTATTGCATTTTTTTATACAGAAACTTAAAGGAACAAGTGACCTTCATGAGTAATTGATTAATCAAGCTTTGTAGAATAGTTCAAGATTCTCAATACTGTGCCTCCTATGGCATGAAGCTATCAAATATAGGCACAAATCTCAGAATTGACTCATTAATTACACCAAGATCCTATAAAACAAAATTGACACAAACTGGATAGCTTCTTCCATGGACAAGGGTGCCTGAAATTTAAGACAAATGGCAAATTTTGGATGAACATAGAATATGCCATCTATTTTTTATGGTTACTTGAGAATTATGTGAAACTTCAAATCTAGAAGAATTTTCCAGGTTACTGATTTGAAGCTTTATTTACTCCTTCATATTTGTGAACAAAAGCAGAAAATAGACGATCATTGTTTTGAGCAATAAAAAGGGAGCAACAAAAGACAAAACCCTAAACAATTAAGGTTTTCCAATTTGCAACATCTGTCAACTGAAATTGAAATAATTACCAAGAGCCCACCAGTCAACTGCACTAGTATGGCCAGCTCCACTTATAATCTCCTGCAAAAAGAATTGAATTATTGATTATAAAGTAATAGCTGTGCAAAGAGGAAAAGAGAATCTGTAGACCAGAAAGTTCTATAGTAGTACTATAGCTCAGAGCTCAATAGCTTTTTCAAAAAAAAAAAAATTTGTTGCGTTTTGCTCATGAAGTTGTGGGTATATCCTAGCTCCTTTCCCCATCCCCACCCTCCAAAAAAAAAAGACCCTGCCCCAGAAGAAACAAAACCTCCACAGGGTAGACATATGAAGAAAGCAATCACTCATGTAAGCTTATGCAAGATTACCATCAAATCTATTACATAAACTAGAATTGCTTCCACTATATGGATCTGGGCAAGGTATCTGATGTAGTTTTATATTTTTCTGATATCAATCTTGTGATTGTATTATCTGCAAAGTAGATTAGATTCTAGCTAAATTCTTGTTGTGTAAAAATTTAGGAGGTGGAGGAGAGAGTTGCATGAAAAGAATAATAGTTGGAAGAAAGGGAGTAATCCTTCCTTTTGTCCCCCTGGCTTAAGAGATGACATTTGGAAAACTTTCAGCTAGTAAGGCAAGAAATTACTTTTCTATGTTCACCAGGGTCCAGCTTGAGAGAAGCCTTAAAAGCCAAGAATGCAGCATGACTAGAAACTCAAGGTGATATCCCCAGGAGCACATTAGACATGATCCACAACTATCAATGCACAAGCAGACATGCACAGATACATAACAAACACAAACCCCTGCGATTGTGCATACACATAATGCATACTTAAAACACAAAGTTACATGCACAGAGTAATAATACGGCTTGCTCTTCCTGGATAACGTTGTTTGCACCTTTTTTTTTCTTGGTCAAATTGTTTGCACTCAATCAATGATAGTGTTTATTCACTTGATGAAGATAAGCTAGGGCCACTAACTAAAATAAAGTGCAAGGAGGCAGCATCTATCAAACAGAGAAAAGTGTCAAAACATAAGAGAGAATAGGAGGTAGGGTTGAGGGCAGCAACTAGATCGTAAGATCACCTCATTAGTGCTGCCCTAAGGTGAAGGATGGAAACCAAGAGAAGAAGGAGAGAAGGGATCGAAGGTAGAAGAAAGGGAAAAGAGAAGGGAAGAGAAGAGATGGAGGGCTTGGGAGATTGGATCAGAATAGGGTTAGCTCTGATACCATGGTAGCTAAACTGAGAATGAGAGAATGAGAGAATGACTTGAGTGAGTTGTGACTCTCCTCAGTCCCTCTATATAGATTTCATTAATTAGGACAAAATTACAAGTATACCCTCCATAGCTGACTATGATAGCTAAGGAAAGAAATAAAGAAACAAAATAACAAAGGAAATGCCCAAAGTACCCTTATCGGGTTACATAACTTAACATGCAGGTATTTGTTCCGAAAGACCAAATCTAAGGCTTAAAAACACACAAACCGGTGCTATGTACTCCTCAGTTCCAACAAAAGAATTTGATGCTCGCATTGGCTCTGCCATAAAGATTGGAGGTTGTTGGCCTTTCTGATGTTTTTTCTTAGCCTGGGTATTTGGAATCAAAAGCTGCATTCAACATAGTAAACCCTTAGTTTATGTGGAAAGAGTGCAATATTCCCTCAATCCATTTAAAGAATATCCAAAACCAATATAACCTAGATTAACGTATAGGAGCATTATATAGTTGAAATACCTGAGGATAGCAAGATGTCAAACATGATAGATCAAAATCTGTCAAGGATACATGGCCGTTGCTCTGGAGTAAGACATTCTCAGGTTTCAAATCTCTGTAGATTATACCTGTACAGTAACATAAAAATAGCACCATCTTCAAACTTTCAAACACTTCAATTTTGATATATCTAATAACTCTCAGCTTTCTTTTTTTGGTGAATAAGAATTTTATTAAGAATAGAGGAAAGAATACAAAAGCTCCCCCTAAGAACAAGGGGGGGAGGAGAAAAGGCAACTAAACCAAATACTAAGATGCAGTCCTCAGTTAGGACTTAGGAGAGGCTCAAGAATCCACAATAAGCTTGTTCCTCAGGGTGTCAAGGCACAGGGAGGAATCACCAGAAAGCTTGCTTCCAATGTCGAAGGAGATAGTGTCCCAAATCTTCTGGATTGATCTGGATTTATGGATCCATCGCTTGAAGTTACGCTCTATCCAAATGTGGTACATGACAGCACCAAAAGAAGACTTACCCACAGAGTCATGGCTGGATTTGCCAACAGAGGTCATGTCCACCCAATTCCATCGCCAGAGAATGAAGTTGTGGCAGGGAATGTGCCTCTTAAACCAAACATTTTTGTGCCATGGAATCACGGGGGCCTGGGCCCGAATAAGATTTGACTTAGAGGAGAACTGTCCGGAGGTAGAAGCAGTCCAAACAACAAGGTCTCCACTCCCGCTGGGCCTCCTACTGATATCCGGGAGGGCTTCCCAGGCAACGAGCAAGGAGGGAGCCCAGTCGTTGCCAAGAAGGATATCCAAAACCTTAGCCATTCTGTCATATCCCGAGCTATATTTGGGTTTGTCGCCGCCAGAGTGAATGAGAACCCCAAGGGGGTGCCAAGGATCCAACCAAAGTAGGTTGTCTGCCCCATCATCAATAAGGGATTTGGTGACACTAGAAGCAAGGTGCTTGAATTTCATAATTTTTCTCCATACCCAAGAAGCGCCCAATGGGGAAGGGGCTGTCCAGATGGAGTCTTTCCGAAGGATCCTAGAGTAGACCCAATCAATCCAAATGCTTTTCTTCTTGGCAGATAGCTTCCAGATCAACTTAAGGATGCCGGAGATGTTTAACATCTTTACCTTTTCCTCAAACCAAGGCCCCCTTCTTGCTTAGGAAGGCAAATTGAAGCCCAACTGATAAGGTGCATGAATTTGGAAGTGTCAGAACCTTTTTAGAGAAAGGCACACATCAGGGACTCTAGCTTCTTGATAGTGAATTAGGGAAGCCCGAAAGACCAATAAATGTACGAGGACTAGAGGACAGATCTGATCAGTTCAAGCTGACCGGCGTACGAAAGAAGCTTGCCCTTCCATAAGCGGAGCCTCTTGCGGACAAGGTCTAGGATGGGGGACCAATGGTGAGAAGACATCTTGGAGGGGATCAAAGGAAGACCAAGGTATTTGACCAGGGAAGGCCTAAGGAAATCGCTTGATGCTTTCAGATTGAGCTTTTCATCCTCAGAGACACCTGCCAAGAATAGGAGGGACTTCTGGAGATTGACACGCCAACCCGACATTCCTTCAAAGAAGCGCTAATAACCCATAACAGCATCCACCTAGGAATAGTCGGTTCTAGAGAAGATCATGAGGTCATCTGCAAAGTGGGAAATCTGAAGAGCCTTACATTTCAAAAGGGAGGCAATGAGCTACTGGTCCATCTTGGAGTGGATACTTCTAGCGAAGAGCCGAAGACCTCTAGGAGGAGTGAAGATGTAGGGGGATAAGGACAACCTTGATGAATGCCAACTGAAGAGCCAAAGTAGCCAGCATGGCTACCATTGATGGGCACTGAGAAGTGGGCTGAAAATAGGCAGTGATAGATCTAGTTGATGAAGGAGTCATCAACTATGAAGTCCCAAATTAGTTAATCAAAAGCTTTGTGCAGCAAGGGGTGGTTCTTCCTCTCAAAACCTCTGACAATTCATGCACTTCTGGCTACTTAATAAGAAGCTGAAAGAGATTATCCATAGTTGAATCTCGTGCAACATCTTCCTTATTATTAAGTAGCCAGAAGTGCATGAATAGACTCTTTCAACTTCTTAAAGAAGCGGTTTCGCAAAGCAAGGAAGAAGCATGATAAGAGAGAGTTCATTGTGAAAACCATGTAGAAAGAGGAAAAGTTTGATGAAAAGATACATGTTCTATTATTAACAAAGTTTTATCATAGCAATGTATGAAGATTACATAAATAGATTGTGTAATTATATGAAAAAAAAAAGTGCTGAAATGAAAGAATCGTGAAATTTACAGATCCAGCTTGGGGTTTTCACTTTTATCCAACAGAAAAGGGAGTTTCATCCCAAAGTTCTCAAAGGAATATTCATGAAGCATGCTAGTCCTACTGGCATGGGTAGGGTATACATAACCTTCACGGCCTCCTTAATGAACACTTCAGTGGGAAGGTATTTTAGTAATTTGAAAATGAGATGCTTTGGGTAAAGCAACCTCCAAAACTTACTGAAACACCCTTACCGCAATGACTTTCTGACAAGGAGAACATGTAGGTTTTGTTTTTCCCACTGGCATGAGTTGGCTTACCATCTTAGGAGTTTAACTTGGGTGAGCTGGGTTGGGAAATCGATAAAGTTTGAATAGGGCCAAGCTTGAGGCCTGGCCTGACGTATCTCAAAAATTGGACCCCAAAATTTCTCATTGGCTGCCCAAGGTTGCATCCCTACTAGCATTCCTGTTCTACTCATAAACAAGTACATATGGATACAGTCTCTTCATGACAGGAAAAAGTTGCAGTTGATGAACAAAGGTCATACCTTGACAGTGAAGGTACTCTAGAGCAATAACTACTTCTGCAGCATAGAATCTGCAATTGTCAACAAGTGATGTCAGATCCAGACATTAATTAGGCTACTCATACTTTTGACATGAAATTATTGACAGAGGCAGAACTTTGTTAACAAATTGATTTCATTTGTTTGTCAGAATTCTTCTTTCAGAATGGAAAAATGATTATCTGGAATTGTCAACTAGTGATGTCAGATCCAGACATTAATTAGGCTACTCATACTTTTGACATTAAATTATTGACCGAGGCAGAACCTTGTCAACAAATTGATTTCATTTGTTTGTCAGAATTCTTCTTTCAGAATGGAAAAATGATTATCTGACCAGAAACTAGCAATATCTGTTACGGCTTGGTGATTTCCTCGGCTCGTATGACACTCATCAATCAAAAGACAACGAAAAAGTTCAATAAATGACGCTGAAAAATAAGAGGTCTTTTCAACAGAAATTTAGCATCAGTTTCCACCATATAATGATGCCCAAGGAAGAATAACCCACACCAGTAGATGGACAATGTTTGATACAAAAATAAAACTGACTGAAAATATGAAAAAATAACATGGACTTCATGAACCTACAGAAAGCACATTGTCTAGAGAGTAAAGACCAGTGGGTTATAGGAAAGAGAGGAGTGGCAAATAAACACATCAACTTAAAGATATGTATGATGGTGCAGTAACTAGTATTAGAAAAGTAGAAGGGAGATAAGTGAGTTATCACTTATCAGTCATTGCTCAGCATTGAGCTCGTGCCTCTTTGCATTGACTAGGCATATACAAGAGGAGGTGTATGTCATTTGTTTGTCATATGACTTTGATTGGGAGGACAGGAGACTAGAGAGGGGAAAGTGCCAAGTCAGAAAGGATTTTGGTTTCCCCTTTGAATTATCTAGTTAAGATGGACTGAAACAGAAGATGTGTCGATTGCAATTTTGGTGAAATGTGGAAGTAGTTAAGATTTAAGAATGATGACTGAAGAAACCCCTAAAATTGCAATTTTAACTTTCTTGGTTAAATTAGAGAGTGATTGAAGAGAAATGTTTCAAAAAGTTGGGGCAAGTTGAAGGAAGTTAAGATGCTCTTCTACAGTATTGCATGATGGATTTATACGGTTAACTTATAAGGGAAAATTTAAGAGTGGCAATAATAGCAGCCACTATTCTTTCGACACAATTTTGCTCAACCATGATACAGAACACGCATAAAATGTGTGTAGCTGGGAAGCAAATGTTGAGATGGATGGGAATAGAAGCAATGCATGGAATTTGAACCTAGAAGTAAACTGTCAGAGTTGGGTATTTCAAAGTTCTAGTAACATAGGATGAATGACTTGCCATAGAGAGAAGACTGAACAAATGCACTTGCAATAGTCACACATAGAAACCAGGCTTTTTTGAAATGGGCATTTTAAAAGTGTCAACAAAAATGAATGAATCAGAACATAGGAGAGTCTTCACTCACAAGTGAATGCATTATGGGCCTGCACATTGGGCTGGCTGGCACCCAGTGAATGTAAGCCACCTGAGAATGTGCAACATCAGGCTGGGTTGCAATGGGCTGGGCCTGCACTATGCTCAGGCGGGGCAGGCCTAATTTAAATATGAGTTTTAAAAAAAAATGGTTTCAGCTTTGAATATTTTAGTGCAAAAGGTTATATACCTATTACTAACTACAAATATAATACAATAAAGAAGCCAATAAAATAACTTAGTGTGTTTTTATAATATGTGAAATATAATACACTCTATTTTATCTAATATGAAAAACCTCAATAGAAAATAGTATAATTTTGGGCTTGGTCTGGGCCAAGGTCCAATCTCAGTAGAGTGGTACTGTGGGACAGGATTACACTTAGTCAAGTTGAGCTGAGTTGTGCATTATGAAAATTCATAGAGCTATTATGATTTTCTGTGAGCATCAGAGTTGTATTGAACTAGAAGCAATACCTTACTGCATCTTCCTTAAGGACTTTCATGGGTTGCCGATCCAACAGCAAAAAGAGCTCTCCACCAGGGAAGTAATCCGTTATCAGACAAATATGGGTTTTGGTCTGTGCAGAATATGTCATCCAGAAGATCTCATCAAATCAGAACAAATGTAGGGGCATGTATTCGAGCATGCTATTAGCATAAATATATGTCGTCTACTCAGATGGAATTAGAATCAACAAATGGAATATAAAACATACATTAGTTATGATAGTAATAGTTCAGTTTTAACAGTTTTCTCTTGAACTGGTAGCCATTTGACATTATATTCAATTCTATGGTGAAGAAACACATATAGTTACGATATAGCCAAAAACCTGTCATTACACTATATTGAATAGTCAAATTATAAGTTTAACTTCCAGAACTACATGTTACAGACATATATTTGAGTAGCAGACCTGAAAAGAAGCATATAATGCAGGAAGAAAAGGGTGATCCAGTATGTCAAGAATTTCTCTTTCAGCACAAGCTCTATGGACCTGTCAAAAAGGACCAAAAAAAAAAAAAGTAAGGAAAGAAGGGAAATGTACACATAATATCAACAGTGAGTCCAATAACAAGGGGAAAAAAGGAGGTGCAAACTATTAACTATATGTCATGCATAACTATAATTTCTTACGCAAGGAAGCATATTTATATCTGGCCACGGACATAAATATATCACTGCATAGGCCTAAACATCCCTAAAGGGAAACCAAAATCTATTGCAAAGTGTTTACTGCTATTCCATTTAAAGGGGAAAAGCACATACAGTGCAAATCAACAGGGCTGGATTGTGCGATTAATGAATTTTGACTACAGCCAAGCCCAAGGCCAAACCTGATGTTGTCCAAATTTGAGCCTGAATTTTTTATGGGCTGGCCCTAATTGTGGTACATACTCTGATTACTGTAGAAGCCTAGGCAATCTTTAAATGGAACTATGGTACCTGGCAAGTTCCCATTCCATATATTCCAGAAGTTCTCTAATAATCGGAAAGTATGATAGCAGTGCTCAGAATCTACATAAAATAAAAATTTAGCACCCAATTTGATACTAATTTAACTAGCCCAACCATTCATTTAACACATAATGGCTATAGTACCTCAAATCATGTGACCAATTCCCCAACCATGCTTCTAAAATAGTTTTGGCATAGTAATAAAATGTAATTTGAGTAAAACTTGAGAGCTGGTTGTGTCAGATCTGGGAAATAGATTTCTAACACATTTTAGACCTTAGTGAAATGTCAGTCCGTCATATTTGACATCCAATGTAGATTTTTCCATTGGTCTCAATCTAATAGAATTTTGTATCTGACTCCAGTGGTAAAATATGTATGTGGCAGAAAAGGTTAAATATCAAAATTGTATAGCTATCACAATAAATAAGGTGCTAATCTTCCATGTAAATATGCATTGCTAGCAACTCATTGTAGCTCTACATATAAAAGTTATGGTTAGAAATAGTTACTATGGGAGCTGATACGTGAACATGGAATTCATCAAGTCTGAACATAAACATAGCCAAGAAAGAGGGGAAAGAAGAATAGCATTTGGAGGATAGCAGCTAATGTACTGTGTGACCAATCAACCACACATAAGTAAGAGCTTTCACGTATTGTCCAATGCCCTATGGGAGTACAAAGAGAACCAGACACAAAGCTTATAATACCTTGTTGCGGTTAAGCATAATACCCTTATCCATAGCCTTCATTGCAAAGTATTCACCAGTTCCACACAATTCCACCAAATGCACACTGCCATACAGGAAATGTTGCAAGTATCAACGAGAATTCATAATTCAGGAAAATAGAAATGAAAGGCTTAAGTTGCACATTGAAATCCCAAAACCAGTATTTTATGGACTCTTGCTAAATGGATGAAATATATGTACTTGTTTTTTTTGGCTGTAACAAAGAGAATCAGTGCATGTGGGGGGTGGGGGATAAATGAACAACTTCCCTTGATTACAACCTTCGTCTTTTACTGTAAAAAGTTTCTGTGGTCAAAATAGTAAACATCTCTCATTAATTTTTGCAATTTTCAGTTACGATATGCAAACATATACAAGATAGCCCATACCAAAATAGTAATTACTTTTTATTTCTCAAGTTTTGGGAATCATGATTTTCCTTTGTGTTTCAAATTCAAGATGCTGTGATGTACTCGTGCTAGTTTGCATTATAGTTGCCAAGACGTCGCCCAAGGCGCCTTGTTGGTGTCACCTTGCATCCAAACCCCATCCGATACCTTGGGCCGCCTAGCTCACAATATGTTCATCCTATCTAGATACACTAATAGATTAGCATTGATTGTGCTTGTAAGACAGAGGATAAGAATAGGCTGCTAGTCACCCATTCTTATATTTACAGCTCAAGTTACCCAGGATTTAAAAATCACAAGCATAAGGCACATGTTATATGGATCAATTAGACATCCATTTGTCCACCCCAGTATGTTTAAACCACGCTTGATGTTGGTGACAGCTCTATTCCAGTATGAGGAACCAGGATGCATATTTGTGTTCTAGTAATTGAATCTGAGAGCAGAAAATAATGTAAAATTAAGTGCATAACTGTATATTATGTATATCAGGCTTCTTACCTTTCTTGCCCCAGTGCTGGGTGCAGGCTTGGGTATAATAAATTCTAAAATAGAAGATGTACAGATTCAAATTGACAGAACACAAGGAAATATAAATTCAAGCTTAAAGTTGGCCAAATTTATCAATGTTATTTGTAATGATTCTTGAGGATAGATCATCCATGGTTAAACTTTGCAACTGTTAATTGTAACGACCTTGAGATAAACCATCAAGACACACCATGCAACTTGTTGCAAATGAATTTTGACAAGATCCACAGGGTGCACCTGGAAAAGTATGATACCACAGGACTGAGAAGAACTAATCTACCAACCTGCCTGTGTCACCAGATCCCAATGGTTTTACTGGCCTGAAATGTTTTAAGCCTATCTCTTCTCCACTATGTAGAATCTGCATCATCATAAAAACAACCTGATGAGATATCAACTGTATGTTTGATTCTACTAATGCATCAGAAAGAATCAAAGTCTTTGAGATTCCTAATGGGAAAGATAAGAATCACCAGGTGTGAATGCCAAATTAGGTATATATTAATTCACTATCCAGTAACATATGCTAAAGAAAGTCATTCAGTACAATGATATTCTTTGAATGCCAAGTACATATGTGACACTGTTTGCATTTCTTGCAATGAGCATTATCCATGAGAACGTGAAGAAGGAGAAGCGGTAGTCTTCAATTTATTAAAGAAAACAAATTTCCTCAATATCAAAATTTATTCAATTTTAACAAGTGATAGATATATACAACTCAAAGAGCTGAATACCTTTTGAATAGCTCTCCAAGATGAGCTGTCCTTCCTATGAGGCTTTGGGAGAACTGTCTTTGAATGTTTGATCCACAGATCCTCTGGTTTCTGCGGGGAACCCATAAATGTGATTCAATTATAGATTTGGAAGTTCATTAATATATGGATTAACCTGTCGACTCACCATGTTACCATCCGGAAGTTCCCTCACTGCTTCATCAACATTTCCTGCAGTCTCTTTCACCTGAGAATGAACAATACAAAATGCAGTTAAGAGAAACATATTTGCAACATTATTTGGATGTCAAAAACTTATCCCAGTTAAACGTAGATTCGTAAATCTTGAAATCAAGGTATATAATTCTGTGTGCTAATTGGAGGTAGTTACAACAAGAACGAAGACATGATGCGTATACCATCAAAATATAACTCTTTCAAGGGAGTGTGTGAAACAATTGACAATGAAGAGATAACCATTACGTCCAAAATCAGAATTAGAAATGGAATCAACAAAAGATAAATCAACAAAGAGATGTAAAGAGTGTTGAGACCAATTTTGAACTCTCATTTGCAGTAGACTCTGGAATACAGTTGTGAAGCGGCTCAACATGTTCACTGCCATCAAGCTGTACCCCAATAAAATACTGTACTTCTCCCTATTATGACAGACACAAGTAATTAATTATATCTTGTAAGCGGGATGAAAGTTCATCAGTGGAAAGAAATGTTGCCAGCTACAAAATTATACAGAGACTCGTGAAGATTATTAATTAGGGTTGTACCTTCTGATCTCGCATGGGCTGCAGATGAAACAAATTCCAGAACTTCTTACCTGCAAAAATGTAAAACAACTTTGATCATTTTTTGTACTTGTCACACACAAATTGTCGTCTTCATCATAATAGAATGCAACATAAAGAATTAAAATTTGCAGCACCAAGTTAACGAACTATCTTTCTAAGAAGCTAAAGCAGTAATTCTAGATATTTGGGTTTATTAGTTTACTACATAATGGACGAATGTTTTTGTTTACCCTAGTTTCTGTTATACAAAGTTCACTACTACCACGAATCCACTGAGTACAAGTTTCACACCACCATTTATGTTGTGTTCGAAGCCTTGGAAGACTTTTGAAATTTAAAAACAAATTTAAGGTTCATATCCATAACATAACCTTAAAATACATGGATTCTAAGTATTTCAATCAAATAGAACAAATTAGAGAGAATTTTTGACAGAATTTAACTCTGATGCTTCATCAGCTTTGAATAAATAGATCCTCCGAGGAGGAGGAAACAAAAATAATACCGCTTTTTGTGTAGTTGATGAGCTGCACAGTGACATCCCTTTGGTTATCAATAGCTTCTCTGATTTTCTTCACGGTGGCCGGATCAGTTTCGGGACCTTGGAGAAATCTGCATAAATCAATTGAGGAAAGAAAATGTTAAATAGGGAGAAAAAAAATCCCAAACAAAGACTTGATCAACAGCTGAGTAGAATACGTAAGACAAAACTAATCCGTCAAATCTCCCTTGTTGAAACAAATGCAGGAGCATCAGTGATCATTATACCCACTGGATTTCTTTCATTCTTTGGCTTGTGAATTACATTTCGTCTTGCTGGTGCAGTAGGAAGTTGATGAAGCGAAGTTACAGAGAGAGAGTACATCTGTACATGCCATGCCATGACACTCTCTCTCTCTCTAAACCCCAAGAGTACGTTAGGTTTAGGTATCTGTAGTTCCTGAACCTTTTCCATTTTCAAATACGTACCGTTGTACCTTCTTTCTCTTCTTTTTCCTTTCCCGCCCATAACTCAAGACGGTCTGTTATCGTATTATCAACGCTTTAAAATGCGGAATCGCACAACGATTCCGATCGGGCGGAATCGGCCTTCAAGAACCCTAGAATCGGTCCACAGATCCAAAAAGAGATACATTTCTAGGATTTTGAGTGTAAATAGGCCGTGTCGGATTGGTAACGGCCGATTCAACGATCCAATTCCCGGTTTTAAAGGTCATTGTGGAGAAGGAAGAGGATTTTCATCCTCTCAAGTGTGGTGCATTGCCCATTGCACCATATTTTAAGAATCCAATTGTAAAAACATGGGCAATGGCATCTTTTTATCCTTTTAAGTGTTGGGTGGACAATTGGATTCTTAAGTGTGTGTGGTGCACTGAGCAATGCATCGCACTTGAGAAGATGAATTTTCCAAGAAAGAGCCTCTTTGCACGTGTTCGAGTTTAAAAACAATCTTTATGTGAAAAGCAGGGGTAAAACTGCATACATTATGACCATCCCTAGATTTCTCAATGGTGGGAGCATTGTGTATTAGGTATGCCCTTTAAAAAGCCTCTTCACAACAATAAGGTTTCTCCACTATGACCAAGTGGTCACGGCCTCACGGGTTCGTTTCTCAAAAACAACTTCTCTACAAAGTGGGGTTAAGGTTTCTCCTTTGTTGGAATTTCTTCTTCTTTTTTCTTTATTTTTTAACGGAGAGAGTTTGCGTCAAAATGTAGATTACAATGTGCAACATCTCACATAATGAGATGTGGGGCCCACACTCTCTCCCTCGTTTAGACTCATGCGGCCCAATGTGGATAACCCACTCTCTGCACTACTATTGGTGTAGCGTGCAGATTCTTCCTTACAAATGGCATCGTGGGGAACCCTCTCCCCTATTAAATAAAAAATAATAAAAAAAAAAGCAAGACATTTTTTTTTTGAAAAAATCATTTGATCACGGTTAATCTGAATCTCGTTACACATAATAAAAGATCATTATGAGGTTGATATTTTCAATACTAGAAATACGTTATATTTACTCGCTTACCGTTATAATAGGGGATTGTGAAGTGCTTGGGCATGGATAGAGAGTCATTTCAGCCCCGGGAACGGCGGCCAATCGAGGTGATAAAGATCCTTCCAATAAAGGAAGTAGTTAAAATTACAAAAGATGCCATTTTTGTATTTTATATTCATCTCCATTTGATAACATTTTGGTAATTTTACTACAACTTTGAATCATAGTTTGAGTAACTTTCATTACTTCTTTTGGACTAAAATAAGGCCATTGAGACTTATGTAGGATACTAAGGATTGCCAATTAGCAAATAGTGAAGTGTTGTACTTCACTAGGCATAGTGACACCTAGAAGAACCTTTTTCTTTAATACATTTATGAAATACCAAATTAAATCAATAAAACTTATCAAGTACCTGCAGTTTCTTCCCAATATCTCTTCACGGCTGTACTCTGTCAACTCCAAGAAGCTATCTGATGCAAATATCTGAGATATTGATGAACAATAAATATAATCAAATATACATATAGAGTAGTTCAAATTTGAATGAAAGCCCAAAAAAAAAAATATTGTATAATTTAGTTAGAGTAGTAGTAGTAATAGTTTTAGTAATCTTACAATTGGATTATCAGGCAATCTTGGATCTGTAATGACAAAATTTTTCTCGATTCGTTCAAGTGTTGTAGCAAGATCAATCCCCTTCCTCATTTCTTTTTGTCTTACTTTGTCATCAACACTATCAGGTCTCTCATCATCTGTACTATTTTGATCATCCTCTGAACCAACTTCCTCTTCCATGTTTTCGACATTTGATTTACTTTTCTTTATGAACCTACAAATCAATTAATCAATAACTTAAGTGTAAGTACGAATTTTTATCCTCTCAAGTGCGATGCATTTCTTTCACAAAAAAAAATAAAAATACGGTGCATTTCCCAGTACACCTTTAAAGTACATCAGACGGTGGCCAAGAACATGTTAATGAATTTTTATCCTCTCAAATGCAAAGGCCACCATTGGATGCACTTTAAATGTGCACTGGACATGGCACCGCACTTGAGAGGATGAAAATCCATTTAAGTTCTGGAGATGGGGACTTAAGAATCAAAAGGAGAGAATCTACAGAATTGAAAGGAATCCATACCCCATAAAGGAACGTCGAGCAGGATTTTTGGGTTTGGTTTCAAGCTTTTCACTAATCCGTTGCATGGAGCTTCTTCTCAAGTTTATACTACCATGTGAATGCCTTCTTCGTGGTGGAGCCATTGTTGTAGTAGCCCCATCTTCTGAGTTTCTACGAGATCCTCCTCCACCACCACCACCACCTTCGGACTTCCTCATCAATGGCACTCGGTTTGTTGTTGATTCAGATAGACGGCGAGGTTGCTTCATGGCCTCCACGAGCTCCGTTACAGAATTAACTGCCATTTCCTTCTGCCGGGCTGGTGAAAGTAGTCACAAAGACAAGAAAATTTAATTTTCTAGTGAATCCCAAATTGAAAATTATGTTGAGATTATGAAGATTATAAGGATCTGGGCACCCTCTCTTTATTAGCTAGCTATACACTCATAGAGTGGAATTATTTATTCTCAAGTGGTAAAAAAGTGCCTAGAATATAGGCATGAGGTCTTCTGGAAAGACTCCAAATCCCCACCAATGACATTTCACCACCTGAACCACATTCCATGGATGGTGGGAAATCGATGCCGGTGGTGAAATTTCATTGGAGAGGATTCGGGTTCTTCCGAAAAGGGAACCGGAGGCCCTATCATGAATGAACCTTACAGCGCAATATTCAACCAAGAAAATAATTTTTATTTTCCACCTCCCCTGTTTTATGAGCTTTCTAATACCAAAAAATCCCATGTGACATGTTCGTATTGTGAGCAGCCTACCTCACATATTCTAAGAGTTCAGCGAAGCACGTTTTAGAAATTGAGTGATTTGATCGATCAATTTGGTAAAACCAAAAATTAAAAATAAAAGAGAAAGTAACTCTTCAAGTTCCTGATATGGTGGTAGTTGGGTCTAAGTTCAGATATGCTATCCACATGGGGACGGGTGGGGATAGAATTGTAAGGGTATTTATGTAATATTTTTTCATATGTTCTAATATAATCTTAATTGTATTAATGCCCAGACTGTGAGGGGCAATCTAATAATTAGTCCATCTGACCTAAACCCTAGTTTCCCTATATATACTAGCTAGAGGCAACAGTCTGGGTATTCCAAACTAGATACTCAGAGTGTAATGTTTTAAGCAATCTTGTGTTTAAACCCTAAACCCTAACAAGAACTAACCCTCTATGGGGGTGTGGGTTCGGATTCGTTGGGACTTGGGAGAGAATGGTTCTCCAAAAACTGAGCAAACCTCTTGCAAAGGATGAAATTCCATGGTCAGTTTTTTGATTGCCACCAAAACTTTGAAAAGATCATCTACTCGTACATGTATATTTCATGTATGATTAGGTGAGTACATCTATTTCATCTACCACCTTTAAGATTGCATGACTCCATGGAGATACATTTATAAAAGCAAAAAAGGGTAAATGTCGTCACCTATATGTACATGTATGCTACATGTACGAGTAGGTGATCAAGATATTTTTTTGAGATAAAAGAATGGTAAACTCTTGGTGTAACCATCGACGGTTATATTATGGGAAAGAGAAAGCCATTTGATCGTTTGCAATGTGCGATTTTATGCTTAGACATAGGATCGTGCCAAATGATTATTGTATCTTCAGGGATTTTCATCTAATTATATGAAAACACAACGATCATTTTGTGCGGCCTGTGTCTAGACTCGACAGTAATACATGCAGTTTAATCAACCCTTGACAATGCAGGTGTTTTTTTTTTTGGTCTTTTTATTGAAATGTGGACCCCACCTAACTTATCCAGGGTAGGATAATATGGAAATGAAATACCATACCATCGTATCGGATTAAAGATTCTGGCAATCCATTGGGACGAAGCATCTTGTCCTTAGCTCCCTCTGTATGCTTGCTCACCTCCACTTGCATTCTGTACACCAACAAAGAACAAACCCAACGTTTCTCAGTTAAAAAAATGGAATAAAAAAAGTGCACAGAAGTTTAAAAAAACAAAAACAAAGAAGCCTGTCGGGACTCGGGACATCTAGTGATCCATAGTGGGCCCATCAGATTCTCCTGTGTTGTCTTTATAAATCACAATCGGACGGTTACAGATCATAGCCCCACACTGGCCCCACACTCAGCATCTTCATCGAGTTTATATTATGGATGTCAAAATGCCCCTCCCCCCCCCCTAACAAAAAGGGCAAAGCATTTCCATTTCATCATCTCTTCCTGGTTTAAGAAATATGATCGATTTGGATCGAAATTAGCTGAAAATGATCCCGATTTTGGCCAATCTAGCTTGGCCGATTCCCTTCCAAAAACTAGAATTAGAGCAAATTTGGATAGGTTCTTACTATTTTATACCAATTCTGATCGAATTGATTTTAATTGGAATTGATAAAGACTGATCCGAATCTCGATTCTAGGTTTTAAACCCTGATCTCTCCTTCCCACATAATTAAAAAAACATATATATATCAAGATCGATGAATCAATCTCGAATTGGAGCCAGTCAACTCCGAGATTAATGTCAATTCTTGTAATCTAAATTGAGATAGGTCATGAATGCTCTTTGATCTTCAATTTTTTGTAAATTTCCCCCCTTTCTTTTAGTCAATCAAATAGCATAAAAAAAGATAAAGAAAAAAAAAATTGATTTCTTGTTGCAACTTGCAAAAGCTATATAAGTAAGTCTTTCGAATAAAAAGCTTTAAAAAATCATAAATATATAAAAATTTGAGCAAGAGAACGTTAAATCGATCGCGTGGCTCCTGCACAATAGGTATGCGTGCAAACATCAAGGGAATAGGATTTCAACTTTTCCATAGGGTGGAGTGCCCATTTTGTGTCCCATGTATCTAGGCGCAAGAGCCACACCATCGGTTACTATTCTTTTTTCTTAACTTTTTTTTACTTTTATTTTTTGGAGTTTTGATGCCAGTCCTATTCCTGATGAATTGGATGGAATGCTAAAGGGATTTGGATCCTTGCAGCCTGGGGTTGAGTGGCCATTGTGTTGTGCTCAAGTCACAAGCCGCCCTGTGGAATTAATGCTGATACAATTGTTGATAGATGGCGACAATTCAAATTGCCGTGCAAAATAAAAAAATGGCAGACCACCATCTACCAACCATTGGATTGACATTAATCGATCGCTCCGATCCCAAGATCACAACACTCACCAACTCTTGCCAATACATGACCCGATCCATAAAAAAGCAATTTTGGGGGTTTTTTTACCGATCCTGATCGATTTGGACCGATCCGATCTCAATCCAGAAAAGTTTCGGCCATAACCGATCCCGAGTGCGATACCTGGATTTTGAACCTTGGTTCCAAGACAGCTTCCAGATACTGATAAGGTGTATCCAGTAGCATAACATCTGGGTATACACGATCCCATCACAGGAAACCACCGGAAAAGAGCAGTGAACACTGAAAAACTCACCCGATGAATTTGAGGATCTTTCCGGTATCGTCCTTGATGGGAGTGATAGTGAGAAGGTTCCAGAAGGGCGTCCCGTCCTTCTTGTAGTTCAACAAGCGTCCACAGTAGCTCCTTCCACCTTCCAACGCTTCTCTTATCTTATATACGTCTTCAGGATTCGTTCCCACACCTTGCAGAAACCGACTGCAATAAGAAATTGTTGAAGTTACAGTTATGACAGTTAAAGTGACAGTTAATGGCACTTGGAGTGGTAATAGTAGTAGTAGTGAAATTACCAGTTACGGCCGACAACTTCTCTGGAGGTGTAACCAGTCATCTTGAAGAACCCTTCGCTGGCATACAAGATCGGGTAATCGGGTTTGGTTGCATCCGACACTACAAACGTTTGTTGAAACGTAGACAACGCGTCTTTCAAATCTTTCGACACTCTCGGAATCCCTCTCTCCTTCCCATCTCCACCATCAGACAACTCGTCCGAGGTCCGAACTGAGTTTCCCGAGTTTCTCCAAGACGTCTCGGCCTTCTGACATCCGTCTTCCCCTCCGGAAGTCCTCACTGTGACACCCTGCGGTTTTCCGGTTTCCGTGTCAGTTTTCAGTACCAGTCCCCATTCCGCCGCTCTCTGAGCTGCCGCACCGAATTCACCGGACGATGGGATCTCCGTTGATTTCTCTGCTACGAGATGTGGTAGTAGTGACAGTGGTGATCGGATCGGATCCTTGATGGCCGGCCATGGTGTGATCTCTTGGTCCGGTACTGCCGTCCTTCCGATTGCCGAGCCGGAGGGGATAGGGAGATTCGGTGATGCTTCGGGTTCTGGAATGTCAAGTGGGTCACCACAGTTCTGCCACGTGGAGTGGGGACGGTAGACCGAGTGGGTAGGTTTGGAATTGGAAGCGTATGTGGCTGATGGATTGAAGACTTCGAGGGAGCCACGTGGGTCTCTGGGCAAGGGTGGCGTGTTGGATGGTTTTTCGGGTGAGTTATCGAATCGATCCATCTCTCACTTTCCGTCTGCATAAACCAATCAGGCATTTTAGTAAATAAACTGATAATAATATTTGTTATTTTCCAGCTATCTAGGGATCTGAGTATCTGACCCCTCTACTTCCGCCTGCTTGGTACTGTCGTGTACTTTCACGCACAGGCGCAATGAAAATATCACTTTACCCTTGTTTGGGCAAAGCACCTAAATAGGGGTAAGGCGGTATATTCTACCTTACTTGTGTGTGGGGCACATATGGTAGTAGGAACGGGCAAAAGTAGAGGAGTCGAATTGACTATCCAATAGGTATTTTGGGAATCGTAAATCATGGAATATTAATGCAGACAACTATAGACCATTCGTTGATCTAAAGTTCGTTAAAGCACAAATATCTTTATCAAAAAATAAAGAAAAAAAAAATTATGAAAGTAGTTTTCCTGCACAAAAAAGAGAGCTAGGAATTCCTTCTCCACTAATGTGACCCTATGGTTGGATTTTAAGTTCTATTATTGACTCCCAACACATTATTGTTCATGGCCATAAATATCTTGTTGATAATAGAGTTTAGATGCCGATTGTGGGATACTCTTCGTCTCTTCCTTCATTGTGGGAAAAAGAAAATTTATTTTAAATCTTATTTTGTCTACATGTGCTCAAATGATGCATAATTCCTTTACTGTGTATGTCGGTCTCTGGGGAGGGTTTTCTAAGTAAGCGGCATACAAACCACACCATTGAGGTTTGCTGAAATGGTATTGAGGGTGGATAGCTTTTAGGCTCAGTGACTGGCCTTCACCTAGTTGGAGTGGAATAAGTCTAAGGAGTCGAGGGTTCGACTCCTACTCCACACCCTTCATGATATATAGTAGTACTAATACGTAGGTATAATAAGTATGGCCTTGTGCCCCCTTGTTGGTCCCTGGTAGGTCCCTCTCTGGCTCCAAGGTAGGCTTAACACGAAAAAAAACAAAAGAAGACATTGAGGATTGCCCAATACGGTATGGATGTGTTTTTTGGATGAAAATTTTGTTTTGATCTAGAATCGATACAAATACAGCCTAATACTATCAATACCAATCAACATCCACTGATACATTGAGGATACCATGAACTAAATCCATGCCAGAGGGTGATAAACTTATAAATTTAAGGTCCAAGAGTGTGCTCCTGTACCCATCCCACCCGCCATAAAAGTAAGAAATCCCATCCCAGTTGATGCTATCTGGTGTGCTCCTATTGGCCTTCACGCTGACGTCGGGGTAACACTCCCGGACAGAAAACTCTTCCTCTAAATTTAATGAACAAAGATAGTATATAATGGTATTCCAGTAATTAGGCATCATCCAATGTATTAATTGCATATATCTAGATTCCTTTTCTTGCCATGTAATTTGAAACGAGTACCTAACTGTCTCACCCTCCGATGATGTAATCACTTCCCAAAAGGGCTAAAAAAAACAGGTATGCCACACGGGACGGAGCTTCTGGGTAGTTTGCTAATTAAAGCAACTGTGATACCAAAAAAAAAATAAATCTTTTTTTTTGGTTGTTTGCCTGTGCCTCGTAACTGTACTACTTCTTCTCCCTCTCTCTCTCTCTCTTTCTAGTCAAAGAAATCCAATAAGAGGAGACCAAGAAGAATAAGTTGCAGTTGAGGAATAAAGAAAACCCTGAAATTGAGGACAGAGCACACTAAAAATCACTCAATCTGAACTTAAAATATTCTAACGAAGAACAACAGTGCTAAACCTCTCACGGATTCTTCTTAATTGGAAGCTTAACAGATTCACAGACCTTCACATCTGAATTGGAATAGAAAATAAAATTGTAATATGGAAGGTATAGGCACCCGGCCATTGAATAAAGAGACCAACAGAGAGGGGATGAGAAATTTATAAAGAACTACAATAGTGCTGTGTAGAAAAAAAAAATCTTAAATAGGAGAAATGGAGTGAAGAAGAAGTACCTGAAGCGCGGAAAGCTCAAAACTCCTGTAGTTCCCAGTGTTCAAATTTCTTCCTTTAGAAGAACATTCTCAAACTGTAACCGTTCAAGACTGAGAATTGCGAGGAAAGGGAACAGATCAGTAATAAAAAAATAACAATTTATCTTGAAAATTTCGAGAGAAAGAGAGAGAAAAGGAGGGCCTCCGTTCTCATCCCAACCCATCCCATCCATTCCCTGATTCCCATGAACCCATCCCTGTAGGCCTAAAAGTCACATGCCTTTCCACATCTTTCGAGGACTCCAAACATGAAATCAAAAATTTAGCTAAAGAAAATCTACTTTTTTTTTTTTGTGGGGGTTCTTCGAAATTTTCTCACCTGAATGAATTATTCTGTGTCGTACAAAACATTGAATAAAGCTCTACTTCGGTGGCGTTTCAGAGTGTGTGCTTTGGAAATTGGAAGGGTTCGATTTTACAGACTGGAAAACAGAGATGGGTTGGGATGGAAGAAAAAGATTATGAGTTCAGAACTTATGAGATTTATAACAGAAACAAACCAAGAGCAAATTAATATTGGGGGAGATTAGAGAGATAGAGAGACACGTGGACAAGGGAATCTATGGAGTTTAAGATACCATTTGCTGTTAGCTCTTGAAGTGAAGATAAGAAAGCTAAAACACGAAGACAAGTGGGTGGGTGTGGGTTGCTACAACGAAAAAAGCTAATTGGGGTGCGAATCCCAATCAAGGATTCAAAACTTGGAATCCGATCAGATCGGGACCAGCCAATTGGGATCCGAATCTGGATAGGAAATTCGATCCTATGACTTTCTGGGGGGCATGCACTTCAGCTGGCAAATCATTGATCAATGGAGCAAGCTGTCATTCATCGCACAATTAGCTATTTTAGGAATGTACAGTGGTAAGGTGGGTGTTTAAGGGGTAGATATTAGGGTTGTAAACGGATCGGATTCGGTTCGGATAGTGCTATATCCGTATCCGCATCCGATTAGCTATCAGACACATTCAGATAGTGTTAAACAGATACGGATACGGATACGGATCAGATATTTTATTTGTTTACATGTAAATATAACTTTTCGGATAGTTATAGTCTATCCGTATCCGCATCCGCTTAGCTTTAGGATGGATTCGGATAGTGCTAAACGGATACGTACACAGATATAGAAACGGATTTTGACTATTCATTTACACCCCTAGTAGATATGCCTACATGTCCACATGCCCATGGGTATTCTTTTGTAAAAACCAAAAGTTAGGTTTTCCTTTTGGACCGAGTTTCCCTAGTTCCCATTCACAGTGGAGAGGAAGAGGGCGGAAAAGGGTATCGAAACGATATTTTGGGACATACTAAAACCGTAGGAAGGGGTTTGTGAACCATAGGATGGTGGGTGAACCGTCCTCTATGGGTGGGGGGAAACTTAGTCATTTCCTTTTTGTCACCACGAAAATCAAAGTTTTGCTACGTTGATGAGTAGAAAAGACCGTATCCAGTGCATGAAGTTCCCGTTACTATGAGGCCTAAGGAGGGTAATGATGTACACAACCTTACTCTTGCTTCACCGAGACCCGTTACAAAATCCATGATAAGATTAAGCCATTAGTAAGGATTATGAAAATTATAATTGTAAAATGCAAAACCTTAAGATATTAGGTAGATAAGCTTTTTATTTAAAAAATAAGAAAAAAATAAAAAAAAAAGTAGAGAAGCTCAATTAGTATTTGAAGACATTCAAGATTTCAGGGTATTCCAGTGTGATTATTCCCAAATACTATGTATAACCCTTCTTTTGATATGTTGATTTTTCAAAGTGGGCTATCTCATGTGACTTTGTCGGAGAAGCCTTAAGTCCCCCTCCCCTCCCCTCTCCCTACCCTAGCCTACCCAACCCAACCCTACCCTCCATTTCTCCTGCTTCTTGTGGTAGGTAGTTGTGGACCATCTACTTGTTTTCATTTAAGGTCATCATGGTCCCAATTGAATGTCTGGATTATTTGCGGTTATCAAGGCGTTTATGGATGCCAAAGATATTGTGGAGGAGATTGGCAGTTCAAGAAGAGAGAAAAAGGATTAGAGAATTTGAAAACTTATTTCCAATGAGATTACTATGTTTTGCAAGTAGATTTTTATGAGACATGCTTTGAAACATTGTTTCAGTTAATTTTTCTTTTTTCTACCAAAATTTAAGAAGAAGAAAAAAAATTATATACAAAAGTTGAATATAGATAGGCAGGACATAAAAGGTTATACATCATACATATATAATATGGACGGAAGCTTGGATGGGGTTCAAATTTTGTGGACGGGTAAATGCTGAGTTACTCTCACATGTCAAGTTTGCCTAAATGGATTTTGCCAAGTGGCAAAAATAGAGCTTTGAAAACCAAGACTATTGGAAATTAACTAGTAGTCCTCGGAGTAATGTAACCATGCATGTAACGAGTCAACGAATATATGGGGAATATACTTGCAAGCATCTCGTTTTACTTAGTCTAACAAATAAAAATCCCCTAAATTAATCAAGGGAAAGAGAAAACTATTTGGGCGCGTGCAGTATGCTAGCCTGTCTTTCCATGGGGGTTTGGTGGTCATTTTGCCATACCCCTTGTGTCTGGGAGCAGGGACAATGCACTGCACACGCCTAAGTAATGTTCTTTCTCCCATTAATCAAAGAGTGCTTGGATAAATGTATGGCCAATCCTGCTTGGGTCTCTCTTTGGCCATATGCCTCTCTTGTTTCTTCCACCTTCTCATTTTGTTAAATACATATTCTTCTCCATCCTCTTTTAAAAAGATTATTCACTTTCATGCTGCATGGATTAAAATTTTTATAGACAATTACAAGTGAATAGGTACTTAATTGAATTAAGCTTTGAAAATTGGCATATGATTAATCAGATCGATCAAATGGTTGGAAGAGTCGAATCATGTCTATCTGGTTAAGGAATAGTGAACAAATATAGAAAAAAAATTAATGGAAAGAACAATTTACAAAACAAATGAAATGAGGAACGCTTAAGATTTAAATCATGGGAAAAAAGATCCTGTGACGATGAAGTGGGATTCCATCCTATGTCCTCTCACATAATGAGCCGTGAGATCCATATTGATACTCTCTCACCTCATGCTAAAATATGAACCCAACCCTTCTTATTGATATGATTTTTTACTTTGACATCGTGAAAGTATCTACCCTATTTTTGGTTTTTTTTTAAAAGAAAAAGAATGTTATCAAATTACATAGTATACACTAGTGCTTTAGTGCGTCTATTTCACTCTTCTCTTCTTTTGAAATTATATATCTACCCCTTAACATTGAAGGAAGGATATAGACACAGAAAGATATTAACGTAAATTGCACAACATGATAGATTTTTTTTTTTTGGGGGGCACGGGAGGTAGAACCCCTAATTTTAAGTTTAGGAGATTAAGACTTGAACGGAGATTGTCTCAAGCGACCGACCAATCCCATTTTCACGTAGAAATCCAAAGCTAGTGGGCCCAAGATGCGGAAAGGCTTAGGTCCCAAGAGCCAATTCATTATCAAAGAAGGGGAAAGGAGAGAAAGGATAGGTCCAAAGGCCACGTGAACAGCAGGATTCATCCGTGCAAGCCTATCCATTCATAAGGTGGAACGCTGTCAATAGTCACATCTGCAATGTCACATGATCCCCCCTATATAGTCAAATCGCACATGTTGCCTTTTCCCTGACCTTTTAATTTGTTTTGTCCCTGTGGTTATGGTATGGATGTCCATCACCCTCACCTGTAATCGTAAGATAGACCCTTGCTTAGTGGGTGGTCCATTCATGGTTTGGGAATTTGAGAGATCGGTACGACTGATCGATTCGTATCGATATAGGTAGAAGCTGGAGATCGATATTGATTCTTGTTCGATCCCATATCGATGAATTGGTATGGATCAATGCATACTAATGCGGATCGATCTGGATCAGTAGCGACCAAGACAGATACCAATCCCAATACAAAAAACCTAGGACCCATCAATGTCTAGTTTTCATGGTTTGAGAAATCAAAATCGAGATCTGTATTAATATTGATCTATGATGAAGACACAAAAGTTTTAAGCTATTAGGTGGAGATAATCTAATGGTATATGGAGACACACCCAAAGATCATAGATATAACGTAATAGTCCAGGAAGTACCATACTTGAGAGTTCGACCCAAAAGCTTACGATATTATGTGGATATGGCCCCAATGGTATACGGAGACATGTCCAAGATCTTAGATAATCGATAACCATCGACAATTTGGATCCTCTACTGCCAAGCTGCCCGACATGACTGTGCTATTAAAACACGATAATTAAGATGCACAATGACCGCCTTAGAGGATCTGGATCCTAACTATCAATCGATGACTCAATACTAGTACCTCATCGATCCTGGAAGAATAATAATAGTTGATTGCGGACGCTGGGCCAGGCCAGGCCTTGGTGGGTCTTATGCTATAGCTAGTACCTAACTAATAAATAGCCTGACAAACACAAGTTAGGTCAGGCGTGGGCCTGGAAACCATCTCTAAAATGCAAGCCCACTCCAGCCCCAAATCCAGGTGGGCTCGAATGGGTTTTTGAATTTGTCACTTATCCTCCTTACAGTTGTGATTTGTGCTTTGGGTCAATGTTGATCCTTGGCCCAATACGCAAATTTAAGTAAACGTCACCACCATAGTGACACCTATATTTTCTCAAATTTACTAAGTTTCGGTCCAAGGGGGCCAATCCCAGAACCGTCCCATTTAATTTGAAAAAGGATCGTTTTGATTATTCTCAATTGTTGCTTACAGAGATGTGGCTTAGGCATCAAAGACTCCCCTACTATTACAAACTGACTGACTTTCTAGATATAACTCATTACCAGCTACCACATTCTCTAGCCTGAAAAATACCTTAAAAAAAAAAAATCCTTGCCAGAAAATAAGAGAAAATTAAATAAAAAATACATAAATGAATGAAAGGTAAATCTAAACAGAATGATTCTATTAAAATAGATGAAATGTGCCCTATATATATATATATATATATAAAATACTAGCAAACAGAAACAGATAAACTCTTCTTTCAATAAGTACTAATTAAAGATGATCAGAGGGAGAGAGTGATCTGGACATGGTGGACGTCCTTACTCTCCTCCTCCTGCGGCCTCTTTGACTCTTTTGAGAATAATCGTCCTGAGCACTCCATTCTTCATCTCTGCCTCGATCTGATCATCCATCTTGTACAGCTTGTAGAGCTTCTCAAGAATAACAATCCTGCAAAAATACCTGACTCCCCATCTTCCACTTTCCTCCTCTTCCTTGTAGCCTCCTGCTGCGACGTACATCATATTCTTTTCCACCGAAACCATAACCTTCACGTCCTTCTTCTCTACGCCAGGCAGTTTGGTACTTATGTAGACCCCACCACCATTCTCCACATATTTCATATCTACTATTGGCATTGATCCAGTCTCCATCATCTGATTCCTGTTGGAGGCCCTAGACAGTGAGGATGTGTCGATCACATCTGTCCATCGAAGAATTGAATGAGAATTAGTAAATCATAACCAATTAGATATCATGCATCAATCATTATCGATTAATATAATATAATTAATGCATGGTAGGAAGGAAATGTGAGAAATTTTTGAAAAAAAAATAAGTAAATTTGGAACTACCAATGCATTATTTATTATTATAAGTTAATTCTCCGTACAACAAGTACCTACCCAACAAGATACGAGAGGATGATCCATCAGAGGAGGAGACGCGGACCACGTTGACGTTGCTCTCAAAATCATCAAAGTGAGATGATGAATTGGTGTTGAAGGCACGACGACCACGAATAGGAAAAAACAACGGTGGTTCTACTGCTACTGCAACGTCAGAACGGAGGATTGGATTGAAAAACAATTTTTTTGGGTTTTTGTTGAGGAGTACCACCGAACTAGAAGAAGCTCTCCTCCGTAATAATGCCAACGATGAAGCCATTTTTTTGATCTTATTAATTCGAAAATCAAAAATCAAAAATCAAAAATCAAAAATCAAAAATCAAAAATCGATTGATGGATGGAACAAAGGGGTAGAACAAAAACGAATATATATAATAGCAGAAGCGGTAGAGGAGGAATAATTGAGAATAAAAGGTTCGTTCTGGTTGGTTTTTTAATTACTATTTTATCGGAACCCAAGTAAATTACGATACTACTTTCTTGGAACCCAAGAAAAGGACCGAATCCTGATTACTGACGGCAGTTGTGTTTTAAGTTGGATTTAATTTTCATATCACATTATTCTTATCCTTATCGTTATCGTTATCGTTATCATTATCATCATTAGGGCTGTAAACGGATCGGATTCGGCTTGGATAGTGCTGTATCCGCATTTGCATCCAATTAGTTATCGGACGAATTCAGATAGTGCTAAACGGATACAGACATGGATACGGATCGGATATTTTATCCGTTTGCATGTAAATATAGCTTTTCGGATAGCTATAACCTATTCGTATCCGCATCCGTTTAGCTTTTGGATAAATTCGGATAGTACTAAATGGATATGAATACGAATACGAAAACGAATTTCAGCTATTCATTTATACCCTTAATCATTATCATTATCATTATCGTGATCGTTATCGTTATCGTTATCATTATCATCATCATCATCATCATTATCATTATAAATACTACTTTTAAAGTTCAAACCCAATTACGATTATGAAGGTTTACTACAAATAGAATTTGATTTTTATTTGATAGTATGGGATGTTATCTAATTCCCATACTCACCGTCTATTTTTTCGAATCATACTCCTCTCAGGTTCCCTTCCTGAACACACTACCCGGGTGGGATTAAATCGTCATTTCCACCTCCAGGAACTTGCAAGGAACCTATCTTTTCACGTTTCCTTTTGTAAGTCTACTAGTAGGAATTAATACACAAAACCTTAATAAACACCAAAATTAGGAAATTACCTAATAGATATCTCTTTTTTTTTTTGGATAAAAACCTAATAGATATCGGTTCACAAAATGGAGATACAAGGTATTAAATAGAAATTTAAAATATATAGAGAGAGAGTTGAAGAGGGGGTTTTCGGGAAGAGAGAGAAAGAGAGATGAGTGCATGAAATAGAAATTTAATAGAAACAAGAAACAAGACTCGAGAATACGGGAGAGTAGGGTTTTGGTTTTTGTTTTGTAAATATTTTCCAAATCTAATTCTAATTCCAATTTTATCTCCCATCTATAAATCTATCCCCATATTTACCATCTATCCTTCTTTCCTCTTCCACGTCTCTTATTGTAACTCTAATAATATAATACATTGAAAACTTAGAAGTAAACCATCCTAATAAAAAAAAACAAAAAAAAAACTCCCTAATATATCAACTCACATTGTTTCATTTATCTTTATTTATTATAACAAATGGAGTAGGCAAGTTTATATTTTATTATTTGTGGCTTTCAGTGAATTTTAACATCATAAATATTCACAAGTGCAAAAAGGGCAAAAGTACCTCTCATAGAGTCATAGTCTATGCCTAAATTACCTTTAATTTATGGGTTGGGGTTTTTTGGTCGGTTCACCTCATATAGGAATCTTTTGATTAGTATCTTTTGCACCACACATAAATCTAATGTATTGATTTAAAATAAAAAAATATACGGTATTATATAATAAGTATTGCATAAAAATATCAAATATATTAGGGAAAATTTCACGGACACTCCCTTACAAGTTTATCGAATATAATAGACATCCAAAAAACTATCAAAATGTTAACATTCCCTCCGACGTTAAGCACAATTAGCACCCTATAGACACCTCATTTTGTCTTTTCCTACTGGAGGATCCTTGTGACGATGATAAGCACCCCTCAAGGCCTAGAATTGGTATATCTGTGGATGTAGCATCAATGTGCACTGTCCAAATCTGTTTATTGAATGTCGATTCCCTTTGCCGGAGCCCAAACCAGAGCCTCCAAATCCTCCAAGATCCCCTGAAAAAGCCAGTTCTGACCTAGACACCTTGAAACCGGGCTGACCCAGCACAAACCTGGCCCAAACATGGCTATCGACATTGAAACCTAGGTCGACACTCAAAAGACCCCTCACCTTCCATCGACATCGAGCACTAGCTAGGTCAGGCGTGGGGCTGGAAACCATCTCTAAATGCAAGCCCACTCCAGCCCCAAAGCCAGGTGGGCTCGAATGGGTTTTTGAATTTGTCACTTATCCTTACACTTGTGATTTGTGCTTTGGGTCAATGTTGATCCTTGGCCCAATACGCAAATTTAAGTAAACGTCACCACCATAGTGACACCTATATTTTCTCAAATTTATTAAGTTTCGGTCCAAGGGGGCCAATCCCCGAACCGTCATAACCAAACGGTCTTAAAACTAAAATTAATGTAAAATGATAGTTCCAACGTGCCAACTAGGCAAATCCAAACCATTGAATGAGAAAAAAGACCCACAGTTTGGTCATGTGTCATATTTACGGTTCTAATTTAATTTATATTTGCTGTTTAGCACTGAAATTTGGGCCCACCTAACTTGCCACATATATAGCAGATAATACCGCACTTAATTACTGATATGCACTGGGATACAGTCCCATTGGACTGCACATATAACACCCTATATGGATTTTTTTTTTGGTACAAATAAATTTAATCATTTTTTGGTAGAACAGTAGAAGTGAAAATAAATTTATTCAGAGGAACTGGAAGGACTCATGAATGTCAAACATTGATCTTGAATTCATGGATCGGAGTTGGGCCAAACTGTCTTGCTCCACGGTGCCCTCCTTGACATGGAGTCTGCTAAGTTGTTCAACTCCCTTGAAACAAAAGAAAAAACACCATGGAGAAGTTTCACTATTTTCATAACCCTCAACAAAAATTTAAAAAGGATCATTTTGGCCAAGTATTACTCAATAACTTGAAAAAAAAAGCAAAAAAAGAGTCTTACATGATTATGATGTAACATTATGATTGGATTATTGGATAGGTGAGTTTTATCAATAACTCCTACCTACCGCTATTGTACAAAGTAAAAACAGTCTTCCCCATCTCAATCGAAGAAGTTCGCTCATTTCTCCTTTATTGAATTTCACTTTAGCAATAAATTTTTTTTTATTTCATTTAAATTTAATAAAATAAATTTATAAAAATAATTTCCTTGTCATTCTTATAAAAATATTATTCACTTTTGTTGTTTTCAATTAAAAATAAGTACAACCTATAAGGGTATGTGCCACACTATAAAATAATCCTGTATACAAGGATAACTCTCCTCCCTTGATTACAGAGGTTTTGGGGGACCGGGGGGGTTTAAAATGAGAAACTTCATGTAAGGACTAGGGAGTTAATATACAAAAGGTTGAGTTTATATTGAAAAAAGAAAGTTACACAGTATACACAAGACACTGAATATACAATCTTAGACGTCAAAGTGCTAGAGCTCCTCTTTGATATAGATTCCAATCGTACGACAACAGAGAGCACTAGCTAGTAAACGAGTATAATGGAATAGATCTCCACCACATAAGGTATGCATTATTGGAACGCATTAATTAGTGCTTGATTTCGCATCTTGAGAGATAAAAATAATTATTTTTTATCATTCGAGAATATGAAATTAACTTAAAATGCATTCCAAGAATACTTAAGAATACATACCAAACACCGCACAATTGAGACTAAAACATGGATTTACCAAACCTAAAAAAAGGACTAAAACATGGAGAGTATAAAAGATCTTTGTTTGTCTTATATACAGACAGGCCAATGTCGCTTTCACAAATATTCTATATTCTAACAAACTTTGTCAGGCACACCTATTAGCAAAAGGTGTTGGCTAGTGCCAGGGTAAAATGGGGATAAAATCTCTTTTTGTTTTTTTGGGAGATAGGGTTAAGGGTAGAATGGGTAGAGAAAATTCTTCCTTTGCCTATATATAGTAATCTGCCCGTTCAATAATTCCAAAAACATTGTAAAATGGGATTTTGGCTCTCTAGGGCGAGGGGGAATACTATAGTTGCTGTCTCAGCTTTGCTCTCTATTGATGTTGGTCAGTCGGTCAGGAAAGTCGATGCTCTCTGGTTCAAGGAACCTGTTTGGTGTGAGAAAGTTTAGTGTAGGTGATGATGTAGTGCCCGAGACTCCTCCCTCTCCCGGCTTTGATTGGGCAACCGGTCATCATCTTCATTGTTATGACTACGCTGTAGAAGGTAAGTTTTATATTGTATTTAGATTAAACACGTTCATATTTACATAATAATCCCTATTCAAAATATATTTAATTTTTTTTTTGGCAGAGTGGTTTGACGTTTTCAATACCGCCGATGATCGGACCGTTGTCATCAAAACAACGGGCGGGTATTTAATCTATCACGTGGCAAATAGGACTTTGTGGGTAACGGGCGGGTATTTAATCAACATTAGTAAGTAGTAAGAGACTAAAACATGGATTTACCAAACCAAAAAAACAAAGGAAAAAAAAAGGACTAAAACATGGAGAGTATAAAAGATCTTCGTTTGTTTTATATATAGACAAGCAAATGTCGCTTTCACAAATATTCTATATTCGAACAAACTTTATCAGGCACACCTATTAGCAAAAGGTGCTGGCCAGTGCCAGGGTAAAATGGGGATAAAATCTCTTTTTGGTTTTTTGGGAAATAGGGTTAAGGGTAGAATGGGTAGAGAAAATTCTTCCTTCCCCTATATATAGCAATCTGCCCGTTCAGTAATTCGAAAAACATTGTAAAATGAGGTTTTGGCTCTCTGGGGCGAGGGGGAATACTATAGCTGCTGTCTCATCTTTGCTCTCTATCGATGCTGGTCAATCGGTTAGGAAAGTCGATACTCTGTCGGTGCTCTCTGGTTCAAGGAACCTGTTTGGTGTGAGAAAGTTTAGTGTAGGTGATGATGTAGTGCCCGAGACTTCTCCCTCTCCCGGCTTTGATTGGGCAGCCGGTCATCATCTTCATTGTTATGACAACGCTGTAGAAGGTAAGTTTTATATTGTATTTCGATTAAACACGTTCATATTTACATAATAATCCCTATTTAAAATATATTAAAATTTTTTTTTTGACAGAGTGCTTTGACGTTTTCAATACCGCCGATGATCGGACCGTTGTCATCAAAACAACGGGCGGGTATTTAATCAGTCACGTGGCAAATAGGACTTTGTGGGTAACGGGGTGGGTATTTAATCAACATTAGTAAGTAGTATGAGACTAAAACATGGATTTACCAAACCAAAGAAAAAAAGAAAAAAAAAAGGACTAAAACATGGAGAGTATAAAAGATCTTCGTTTGTTTTATATATAGACAAGCAAATGTCGCTTTCACAAATATTCTATATTCTAACAAACTCTATCAGGCACACCTATTAGCAAAAGGTGCTGGCCAGTGCCAGGGTAAAATGGGGATAAAATATTTTTTTGGTTTTTTGGGAGATAGGGTTAAGGGTAGAATGGGTAGAGAAAATTCTTCCTTCCCCTATATATAGCAATCTGCCCGTTCAGTAATTCCAAAAACATTGTAAAATGGGGTTTTGGCTCTCTGGGGCGAGGGGGAATACTATAGCTGCTGTCTCTTCTTTGCTCTATGGGGCGAGGGGGAATACTATAGCTGTTGTCTCTGGGGCGAGGGGGAATACTGTAGCTGCTGTCTCATCTTTGCTCTCTATCGCTGTTGGTCAGTCGGTCAAGAAAGTCGGTGCTCTCTGGTTCGAGGAACCTGTTTGGTGTGAGAAAGTTTAGTGTAGGTGATGATGTAGTGCCCGAGACTCCTCCCTCTCCCGGCTTTGATTGGGCAGCCGGTCATCATCTTCATTGTTATGACAACGCTGTAGAAGGTAAGTTTTATATTGTATTTCGATTAAACACGTTCATATTTACATAATAATCCCTATTTAAAATATATATATTTTTTTAGGTAGAGTGCTTTGACGTTTTCAATACCGTCGATGATCGGACCGTTGTCATCAAAACAACGGGCGGGTATTTAATCTGTCACATGGCAAATAGGACTTTGTGGGTAACGGGCAGGTATTTAATCAGCATTAGTAAGTAGTAAGAGACTAAAACATGGATTTATCAAACCAAAAAAAAGAAGAAAAAAAACATGGAGAGTATAAAAGATCTTCGTTTGTCTTATATATAGACAGACAAATATCGTTTTCACAAATATTCTATATTCTAACAAACTTTGTCAGGCACACCTATTAGCAAAAGGTGCGGGCTAGTGCCAGGGTAAAATGGGGATAAAATCTCTTTTTGGTTTTTTGGGAGATAGGGTTAAGGGTAGAATGGGTAGAGAAAATTCTTCCTTCCCCTGTATACAGCAATATGCCCGTACAGTATTTCCAAAAACGTTGTAAAATGGGGTTTTGGCTCTCTGGGGCGAGGGGGAATACTATAGCTGCTGTCTCTAGGGCGAGGGGGAATACTATAGCTGCAGTCTCTGGGGCGAGGGGTAAGACTATAGCTTCTATCTCATCTTTGCTCTTTATTGATGCTGGTCAGTCGGTCAGGAAAGTCGATGCTCTCTCGGTGCTTTCTGGTTCGAGGAACCTGTTTCGTGTGAGAAAGTTTAGTGTAGGTGATGATGTAGTGCCCGAGACTCCTCCCTCTCCCGACTTTGATTGGGCAGCCGGTCATCATCTTCATTGTTACGACAACGCTGTAGAAGGTAAGTTTTATATTGTATTTCGATTAAATACGTTCATATTTACATTAAAATATATATAGTCCCATAAAGACATGGGAAAATGGGATTATAATTTTTATCCCCATGCCAGGACTATCTGAGGCCAAAGTGACCGTGAGAGGAAAAACTTTCATTGCTGAAGGTGAGTCCGGGATACTGGGCAGAAAGTATGTAACCACCGTTTCGTTTTCAGAGAACATGGTGAATCTGAATGAGTACAGTATGGAAGTTGATAAGGGGGTCCTAGTAGTATCTGTTCCTACCGAGTAGGTTTTTGTGTTTTGAGTTTGGGGTTTGTTCTTGTTTAAGTTTTTGTGAATGTGTTGGTTATGTGTATACCTTTAGGTGATGATGTAGTGCCCGAGATTCCTCCCTCTCCCGGCTTTGATTGGGAAGTCGATCATCATCTTCATTATTACGACAACGCTATAGAAGGTAAGATTTATATTGTATTTCGATTAAATACGTTCATAATTACATAATAATTCCTATTAATATATATATATATATTTTGGCAGAGTGTTTTGACGTTTTCAATACCGCCGATGATCGGACCGTTGTCATCAAAACTCTCTCAGACATTTATAGTCCCATAAAGACATGGGAAAAGGGGATTATAATTTTTATCCCCATGCCAGGACTATCTGAGGCCAAAGTGACCGTGAGAGGAAACACCTTCATTGCTGAAGGTGAGTCCGGGATGCTGGGCAGAAAGTATGTAACCACCGTTTCATTTTCGGAGAACATGGTGAACCTGAATGAGTACAGTATGGAAGTTGATAAGGGGGTCCTAGTAGTGTCTGTTCCTACCGAGTAGGTTTTTTGTGTTTTGAGTTTGGGGTTTGTTCTTGTTTCAGTTTTTGTGAATGTGTTGGTTATGTGTATACCTTTAGGTATACTGCTTATTATACCTTTAGGTGATGATGTAGTGCCCGAGACTCCTCCCTCTCCCGATTTTGATTGGGCAGTCGGTCATCATCTTCATTGTTACGACAACGCTGTAGAAGGAAGTTTTATATTGTATTTC
The DNA here is from genome assembly GCF_018873765.1 of Telopea speciosissima. Classification (NCBI taxonomy): domain Eukaryota; kingdom Viridiplantae; phylum Streptophyta; class Magnoliopsida; order Proteales; family Proteaceae; genus Telopea; species Telopea speciosissima. The sequence continues at coordinate 12,074,680 of NC_057916.1, forward strand.
GATTAAATACGTTCATATTTACATAATAATCCCTATTTTAAAAAAAAAACATATATATATATATATATATATATATATATATATATATATATATATATATTGGCAGAGTGCTTTGACGTTTTCAATACCGCCGATGATCGGACCGTTGTCATCAAAACTCTCTCAGACATTTATAGTCCCATAAAGACATGGGAAAAGGGGATTATAATTTTTCTCCCCATGCCAGGACTATTTGAGGCCAAAGTGACCGTGAGAGGAAACACCTTCATTGCTGAAGGTGAGTCCGGGATGCTAGGCAGAAAGTATGTAACCACCGTTTCGTTTTCGGAGAACATGGTGAACCTGAATGAGTACAGTATGGAAGTTGATAAGGGGGTCCTAGTAGTGTCTGTTCCTACCGAGTAGGTTTTTTGTGTTTTGAGTTTGGGGTTTGTTCTTATTTCAGTTTTTGTGAATGTGTTGATTATGTGTATACCTTTAGGTATACTGCATATTATACTTTTAGGTGATGATGTAGTGCCCGAGACTCCTCCGTCTCCCGGCTTTGATTGGGCAGCCGATCATCATCTTCATTGTTACGACAACGCTGTAGAAGGTAAGTTTTATATTGTATTTCGATTAAATACGTTCATATTTACATAATAATTCCTATTTAAAATATATATATATATATATATATATATATATATATATATATATATATATATATATATATATATTATGGCAGAGTGTTTTGTATATATATATATATATATATATTATGGCAGAGTGTTTTGACGTTTTCAATACCGCTGATGATCAGACCGTTGTCATCAAAACTCTCTCAGACATTTATAGTCCCATAAAGACATGGGAAAAAGGGATTATAATTTTTATCCCCATGCTAGAACTATCTGAGGCCAAAGTGACCGTGAGAGGAAAGACCTTCATTGCTGAAGGTCAGCCCGAGATGCTGGACAGAAAGTATGTAACCACCGTTTCGTTTTCGAAAAACATCGTGAACCTGAATGAGTACAGTATGGAAGTTGATAAGGGGGTCCTAGTAGTGTCTGTTCCTACCGAGTAGGTTTTTTGTGTTTTGAGTTTGGGGTTTGTTCTTGTTTCAGTTTTTGTGAATGTGTTGGTTATGTGTATACCTTTAGGTATACTGCTTATTATACCTTTAGGTGATGATGTAGTGCCCGAGACTCCTCCCTCTCCCGGCTTTGATTGGGCAGCCGGTCATCATCTTCATTGTTACGACAACGCTGTAGAAGGTAAGTTTTATATTGTATTTCGATTTAATACGTTCATATTTACATAATAATTCCTATTTAAAATATATATATATATTTTTGGCAGAGTGCTTTGACGTTTTCAATACGGCCGATGATCGGACCGTTGTCATCAAAACTCTCTCAGACATTTATAGTCCCATAAAGACATGGGAAAAGGGGATTATAATTTTTATCCCCATGCCAGGACTATCTGAGGCCAAAGTGACCGTGAGAGGAAACACCTTCATTGCTGAAGGTGAGTCCGGGATGTTGGGCAGAAAATATGTAACCACCGTTTCGTTTTCGGAGAACATGGTGAACCTGAATGAGTACAGTATGGAAGTTGATAAGGGGGTCCTAGTAGTGTCTGTTCTTACCGAGTAGGTTTTTTGTGTTTTGAGTTTGGGGTTTGTTCTTGTTTTAGTTTTTGTGAATGTGTTGGTTATGTGTATACCTTTAGCTATACTGCATATTATACTTTTAGGTGATGATGTAGTGCCCGAGACTCCTCCCTCTCCCGGCTTTGATTGGGCAGCCGGTCATCATCTTCATTGTTACGACAACGCTGTAGAAGGTAAGTTTTATATTGTATTTCGATTTAATACGTTCATATTTACATAATAATCCCTATTTAAAAAAAATATATATATATTTTTGGCAGAGTGCTTTGACGTTTTCAATATGGCCGATGATCGGACCGTTGTCATCAAAACTCTCTCAGACATTTATAGTCCCATAAAGACATGGGAAAAGGGGATTATAATTTTTATCCCCATGCTAGGACTATCTGAGGCCAAAGTGGCCGTGAGAGGAAACATCTTCATTGCTGAAGGTGAATCCGGGATGCTGGGCAGAAAGTATGTAACCACCGTTTCGTTTTTGGAGAACATGGTGAACCTGAATGAGTACAGTATGGAAGTTGCTAAGGGGGTCCTAGTAGTGTTTGTTTCTACCGAGTAGGTTTTTTGTGTTTTGAGTTTGGAGTTTTTGCTTATTTCAGTTTTTGTAAATGTGTTGGTTATGTGTATACCTTTAGGTATACTGCTTATTATACCTTTAGGTGATGATGTAGTGCTTGAGACTCCTCCCTCTCCCGGCTTTGATTGGGCAGCCGGTCATCATCTTCATTGTTACGACAACGCTGTAGAAGGAAGTTTTATATTGTATTTCGATTAAATACGTTCATAATTATATAATAATCCCTATTTAAAATATATATATATATATATTTTGGCAGAGTGATTTGACGTTTTCAATACCGCCGATGATCGAACCGTTGTCATCAAAACTCTCTCAGACATTTATAGTCCCATAAAGACATGGGAAAAGGGGATTATAATTTTTATCCCCATGCCAGGACTATTTGAGGCCAAAGTGATCGTGAGAGGAAACACCTTCATTGTTGAAGGTGAGTCCGGGATGCTGGGCAGAAAGTATGTAACCACCGTTTCGTTTTCGGAGAACATGGTGAACCTGAATGAGTACAGTATGGAAGTTGATAAGGGGGTCCTTGTAGTGTCTGTTCCTACCGAGTAGGTTTTATGTGTTTTGAGTTTGGGGTTTGTTCTTGTTTCAGTTTTTGTGAATGTGTTGGTTATGTGTATACCTTTAGGTATACTGCTTATTATACCTAAATAAAACAACAGAGTTTGAAAATTGGGATTTGTGTAATGCTTGGAGGCCTTGTCGGCGCTCGTCGGAACCCCTGCAAACACCCCATGCTGCACCCTTTTATTCAGGGCCTTGCTTACCTTGAAGCTACAATTTGTCTATGCACTGCCATCACAGCTAATGTAATGTATTGGGTCTTAACCTCAATATCCCAATTTCACTCAATTTGCTTCTCAACACCTGCGGAAAGAAGCCTCCCACTGGATTCCAATGTTCTTAAACAACTTCCTCTTTTCTACCTCGTTATATATTCATCCTGTGTGGCTATAAAGGGAAGGGAAGTTGTTAGTTTGAAAGATTGTAGTATGTGTTATTCGAGAGAAAGTTCTCTGTCCAGGAGTGTGGCCTATGCCAGCACTCCCATGAGTCTATCTCTCTCCTCCTCATTTGAAAAGACACTTTTGCCCCCTTGTTTTGAGGAGGAGAGAGATAGACACATGGGAGTGCTAGCGTAGGCCACACTCTCGGACAGAAAACTACTTCCCGTGTTATTCAGATGTGTTCTCTCAATAAGTTCTATAAAGGACAGAGATTAACAATTACTATATATATATATATATATATATATATATATATATATATATCTCAATAAGTTCTATAAAGGACAGAGATTAACAATTACTATATATATATATATATGGGAAAAAGTTCTCTGTACGGGAGTGTGGCCTACGCCAGCACTCCCATGTGTCTATCTCTCTCCTCCTTAAAACAAGGGGGCAGATGTGTCTTTTCACATGGGGAGGAGAGAGATAGACAAATGGGAGTGTTGGCGTAGGCCACACTCCCAGATAGAGAACATTTTCCCTATATATATATATAGTCATATTGCACATGTGGACCGTTCTGGTGTACTTCACTAAAACAATAATCTGTAGTTGATTGCGGACGTTGGGCCGGGCCAGGCCTTGGTGGGTCTTATGCTAGATAGTACCTAACTAATAAATAGCCTTACAAACACAAGTATAGGTCAGGCGTGGGGCTGGAAACCATCCCTAAAATGCAAGCCCACTCCAGCCCCAAATCCAGGTGGGCTCCAAGAGTTTTGCTTTGGGTCAATGTTGATCCTTGGCCCAATACGCAATGCAAATTTAAGTAAACGTCACCACCATGGTGACACCTATATTTTCTCAAATTTACTAGTTTCGGTCCAAGGGGCCAATCCCAGAACCGTCCCATTTAATCAAACGGTTTTAAAATTAAAATTAATGTAAAATGATAGTTCCAACATGCCAATTAGGAAAATCCAAACCATTGAATGAGAAAAAGGACCCATATTTTGGTCATGTGTCATATTTACGGGTCTAATTTAATTTATATTTACTGTTTAACACTGAAATTTGGGCCCACCTAACTTGCCACATATATAGCAGATAATACCGCACTTAATTACTGATATGCACTGGGATACAATCCCATTGGACTTCACATAACCACCCCAATATGGATTTTTTTTGGGTGAAAATAAATTTAATCCTTTTTTTTTGTAGTACAGTAAAAGTGAAAATAAATTTATTTAGAGGAATTGGAAGGATTCATGAATGCCAAACATTGATCTTGAATTCATGGATCGAAATTGAGCCAAAGTTTTTGAATCATTATCTCCTCCAATTCGTTGTCTGCTCCAATTTCCTCCAATTCCTCACATAGGAGTGGAAATGACCACCCTACCCCTTGCTCGAACACACTGCCCAAGATGGGGTAGGATGATCATTTCCACTCCTATATGAGGAATTGGAGAAAATTGGAACGGGCAGCGAAATGGAGGTGATAATTATTCCTAAGTTTCCTGCTCGTAATAGGCACTACCCTCCTTCTTGGATAGGTAAGTTTTATCATTAACTCCTACCTCTATTGTACGAATTAAAAATTATTTTTTCCCATCTCCATTGAAACGCCGGATGTCATGACTTAAGATGTTCTCTTCTCTATGGGTGAAGTTCACTCATTTTTTCTTTATTTAATTTCACTTTTGCAATAAACTGTTTTATTTCATTTAAATGCTAATAAAATAAATATATAAAAAATATTTCCTTGTCATTCTTAAAGAAAAAACTATTCACTTTTGTTATTTTCAAATAAAAGTAAGCACAACCTATAAGGGTATGTGCCGCCACATTGTAAAAATAATCCTCTATACAAGGATAACTCTCCTCCCTTGATGGGGGGGGGGGGTTGTAAAATGAGAAACTTCATGTAAGGACTAGGGAGTTAATATACAAAAGGAAGAATTTATATTGAAAAAAAGGAAAGTTACACAGTATACACAAGACACTGAATTTACAATCTTAGACGTCAAAGTGCTGGAGCTCCTCTTTGATATAGATTCCAATCGTACGACAACAGAGAGCACTTGCTGGTAAACGAGTATAATGCAATAGATCTGCACCGACCATGAGATGGGTCCCAACCCAAAGATCGACTTTGTTATAAACATATATATCTATAATCCTAATTATATGATCACAATCGTTAGGGGGAAAAAAAAATATTAGAGAAAAGCTCCAAAATAAACTATAGATCGGACGGCTATGGATTGCTTGATCATTCTAACATTTGGCTGCAATCTTTGAGGTGGGACCTATTCAATAGTAGCCTATATAATCCAATGAACATGAAACACGTGGCAAAAGTATGGCACCCCTAAACTATTTTACAAGAAATTTGGTTTAAGCCACTTCATTTTCTTTTTAAAATGTTCCCCAAAGACTAAAATTCTGGCTCTGGTTTTGTGTTCAAATATGGTGATTGCGACTCTTCTCTGTTCTGATACATCAGCTTCAGCTTCTGACTTAACATCTCACATTCCAATCTCTGAGTTTCTTTCACCTGTTGAATCACAAGTGAAGGGAAGAAATATTAGATGAAAGAGAAATAAAATTGATATTACGAATTATAAAGTTATAGTTTTACATCGTTTTATTCATGTCCTTAGACGATTGCTCTGATATCATATTAAAGAAAATAGAATAGATCACAAAATACTATTTATAGATCCCAACGGAAGAGGTTAAGCTATTAGGTTGGGATCCCAATGATATTTTGTGGGCTTACCCACTTTTATTATATTTGATATAGTATCAATCTTTAAGTGGTATTTTGTGAACTATCCCACTTTATTTAACAAATCAGGTTTGAATTATGTGACGTGCGACTCCTGCTGGCCTAGAAATCTAAGTTGTTTTGTTTCCAATGGTAAGATCTAGACTAATTAATCATGGACCCAGTTTCTCTTTAACCCATATAGTGAAAAGAGAATCTTCTCATCCATGGAATCTGACCCTTTGATTGGATTAGAGAAATGTATTTTGGACCTTAAACAATAGGGGCTGAGAGTTAAGTGATGACATCTACTCTTCCTTAAATCATAACATCCAATCATCATCGCTCTTCACCTACAGTGTGAAGAAAAACTAAATCCTCAGGACAAGATTGAACATACTTCTTGGAACATGATACTAGTAGGACCTTAAGGTTTCATGTTCTATTTCACTCTCTGGTGGGGGTTCTTTGTTCTTTTCATTCCAAGTAAGAGCTTAAAAAATCTAGAAATGTTTTTCAAACTCAATAGGTTTATAATTGGGTTGAGATCACCAACCCTAACCCAACCTACAAGCTACTAATTGGATTGATGGGTTTTTTTTTTTTTTTTAAATTTTATGTTTTTTTAGGGGTGAGGGTGGTTATGAAGTAGCAGTATACACTGAATGATTTAAGGATGAAATGTCTTTGTTGCTTGCTTAAATAAGATTAAAACAACTGGAATTAAAATTTAATAAGGTAATAATAATAATAATAATAATTAATGACAGGAAGAGAAGAATTAATTTTGACCTGAAGATGGAGATTGTAGAAAACCCTTTCACCATAAGAAGTAATAGCTGAAGCACTGAGGACATAAATCCCAACTTCTTCCAAAACTAATAAAACCTCAGAAAGAGGGATAGTTTTGGCTTTCAATGCACAAATCTGAATCACAACTTCCCTATCATCGAGTTGACTCGCCGCTACACTCGGCATAGAAACTCGGTCGCCACCTCCACCACCACCGGCAGTTTTCCCCTGTTTCATGGAATCTCCTTGCTTGTAGATACTTGATAAAATCTCTTCTTTCTTTTGTGTTAACTTCTGGACATGTTTTTGCAATTCTGGTATATACATGAGTGCACAAGAAACAGTTGCTGGGATACTCAATTTCTTCTGCAATAACCACACACTTCATTAATTAATTTAATTAATTAATGACAAGAACTTATATATACAGAGGAGGAGAGACTGATTAATTAAAAATATGATCAATAATAAATACCTTTCTATCAGTTTCTGGAAGTAGAGATTGGAGATCTGTGTATAAATCATTCAATCTTTTTCGACGATCGCGTTCACTTGCGTTGTGGCTTAATTTTTTGGTACTGGAAGGAGGACCATCAAAATCCATCTGTTGCTGTGAAGAAGGAAACTGAAGGAATGATTCTGAAGTTTCTGGTTCTTTGTAATTGCAGCTCATGAAAGCTTCATTATTGTGTTTATGGGCTGTGGGATCATGATCTAATCTTGATAAATCAAAGGTTGGAAATGGAGTAGAATTAGCCAACATTTTGGTTTTGTTGGGAACTCTACTGCTGCTACTACTCCAGTCTTTCAGAAAGGGGGGGGAAGTGTTGTTTGGCCTTCAAGGGTTTTTATAGAATTTTCATATATAGATAGATGCTTTCCATTGTTAATAAGAATAATTTACAGGGCAGATGATGAAGTGGGTAATTGAGATTTAGACCTTTAATGTATTCTTTTATAAAGATTCAACCAAACTATGTTTGTTTATTAGAGTGAGATTATCAGAAAACAACTAATTTAGTTTAGATTACTGAGACCCTTAATAAATGGTTTACTCTAAAGCATCAGAAGCCACTAGGGCTTCGACGCGTAAGCCAAAATCTGATGTGGCCTTCTCCAAATTTTCTTACCCTTTTTGCACTTTCCTTTTAAACCTTGGCATCAGGTATAGGATTGGTCTCCATCGATTCCAGGGGCCTCACAATCACTAGTCAATATGCTTTTCTCTTAAGCCTTTCATCGTTCATGGTTCGATGTTCTGGTGTCCTAGGCGTGTAGAGGAACCATACCAATCTATCCTGAACTTCGTGGTTAAACTCTACTGCAGTGATGATATTGCAGGGGAGGTCCTGTGGAAAAATAGCTTGGCACCAGGATGATGAAAAGCTTAACACCTCTCATTCTTTTTTGATTCGGATTTGAAATTGTTCGTAATTAATCATAATCGATTGGACTCAACCTAACTCGGTCGAAGACAACTATTTACTCAGTTGGTTAGTAGCCTAGAGTGCCCCACTTTCAAGTAGTTGTAGTCAAAGTCCCATGGGGCAACCCCCCACCCCACCAAAAAAAAAAAAAAGAAGAGCTAATTCAATCACTCAATATGCATAGAATTGTGTACTATCACCCTCTCACATAGGGGTTTTTTTTTTCTTGATTATGTAGACCTACGTGAATAATACTATTCTCAACGCTACTATTGGTGTGACATGGAAGATTCCCCCCTATATTGACATCGTGGAGAACCCCCTCCTAAGAAAATATAAACCTAGAGTGAATGATAATTCCAAAATCCATATATAAAGGATTTGAAAAATATTGCTACACTGGATTTGCACAGATTCCTTTATACCACCACCCTTATATAATAAAAAGCGGGATACACATTGAAATTTCTCTCTATTATTCTGACTATGTGGACCCTATGTAGACCCATATAAATGATACTATTTCCAACTCCTCATTGGTTGCAGTGTGTAGATTCATTCATACACTGCCCTTATAGTAAACCCTCCCCTATAAGGGATTTTGAGTGTATAAGTGATTTGTTTACCCAACGACCATTGAGAGATTCTCGTGGTTGACTAGGTTTTCTCACCTGGTTCCCTTATTTGGTTTGTTTTGAATTCACAGTTATTATAATTTCTTTCTATAAATATCACACTCTCACTTCAACGTGTAGCTTAAGATATCACCTTAATTAATACCTAATTCATAGTTCATAATTAAAATTGAGAGCTACATTTTGTCACTATTCCAAGAAGTCAACTAAAAAAAAGTCTTAGAAAACTTAGTGAAATTTGAGAACCATCCGCGTGGTAGATGAGGTGGCATCCTAAAAACGTCTCCACGTGTTTTCATTTGACTTTATTATTAATGAGAATAACTTCTTGTCACCAAAGTGGTGCATGAACAGGTTGGAATCATATTTTTTTGTCCCTTGTTTTATTCTTAAAAATTATTTAATGTAAGGATAAAAATGAGTTTTTAAATAATTGAAAGTTATTTAATGCAGCTTTTATGTGAAATGACAGTAATTACCCTTATCGAAAAAAATAATGTATAGTATTAGAATGCCAGAAAAGAAAAAAATAATGTATAGTATTAGCATGCCAGAAAAGAAAATTTTCAATCTTGATGTAACCAACCTTGATTACAGTAAGATTTTCCCTTTATTAATAAAAGAACCCAGCGCATGCACCTAAAAAAAAGACCCCACGTGCTTTCATTATCACATTTTAGCCAATTTATTTAAACTTTTTTATACATTTCACGCTATCCATCTGTTATAGGGGGGCCATTAACACAACCATGAGAGATTATGATTTAATTTGATGAATTAGAAAGAAAAAAAAAAAAGATTCCCACGATGTCGGACTCAATGAGCCGTGAGGTTACCACTCACACTCTTTCTCCTCAGACAAAATATAGAGACATTTTACTGAGCGAATCCATCTCTTACCTTTTCATTGGTGCGGTTTCTACTCTTGCATCGTGGGAAACCTTTGCCTGATGAAATATAGTGCCTTAAATTGTTATTTTTTAACACATTAGCTTTCCTACCCGACCTAGTTCTCCCACTCTGCTCGAGTGAGGTCCACCCCTCTTATTACAGGCACTGGGGGAACTGGGCCGAACAGGAAACTGGAGGGGACAAAGATCCAAAGTGGGTCATGGGTTCTAGGCACATCCCAATCTGATTCAGATTTGTTGTTAAGGAGTAACATATCATGTGAGAGGGAACCCTAATATGAAACTTTTCTTCCAAATATATTAGTATATTAATCTTCCTCAAAGGAAACAGGACATGGGGGTTAAAATGTCCAGGTTATGTAGTAGAGGAATAAGGGGACAGAATACTAGAATATGCGAAGCCTCATTGACCCCCTGTATCCAGATTAAAGCCTTAATTATATTTTAAGCTTAATCACTTAAATCTTTCTTCTAATTGATTTTATTTCTTTTTTTTTTTTACAAATTTTTATATTTTTATCGATAATAAACCTCCCGTAGATGCAAATCTTGGGTTTTTTTTTTTTGTTTTCTTTTGGGGAAGGGGCGATGGTAGCAAGGACCACTTTTCACAAGACAAATTTCAACCCGATACGAGTAAAATAAGTGGCAATTTTAATCATTAAACAACTCTAAGGGTGCAAGATGATGCATAGGTGTCTCATTACATGAAAGGGTATATAATTGAATATTAGTCGGAATTTGACATGTCACCTTATTATTGGTGAAGCCTGATTTCAATCTAATATAGGTACTATTTCATTTCCCCAATTCCGAGAATTAGGGTTTCTCTATATAGGAGTGATCTCGTAAGGAGACGTGTGTGTATGTGTGTGTGTGTGTGTGTGTGTGTGTGTGTGTGTGTGTGTGTGAATATTTGTAATTTCTTCTACAAAATAGTGGAAACTTTGGTTTATCATTTAGTCGTGGACACAGTCCATCTTGGGTGAGCCATGTAAATCATTGGTTTTTCTACTACCTTATTAGTTTGTAATACATCTATACAATTATCCATTACCTCACTGATTAAAATTGCCACATCACCTGCCATGTGGCAAAAATTTTAGTGCCGATCTGAAGATACCATTTTGAGTTACCCATAGGCTTCACAAGAGTGGTAGGGCACCATCAACCACCATCCATAAATAACTTAAAACTTTCTTTCAATTTTAGATGAAATTATAGATTAATTAGAGTAGAAATTAGGAAAATCCTGGTCCCATCTAGTTGGACCACCATCTGGCCCAGTTTATGGAAGTCCATTATCATCAACATGAAATGAAATGAGATGATATGACATGAAATGAAATTAAATCACAGTTTTCCTGTGAAGTATGGACCTAAATTTACTGTAGTTATATATTAAATTGAATTTAGATAAAAGAATTAAGATGCTTTCATTGGTTTTAGGTAAAATAGGAAGCCATTTTAAATATTCCACAACACAAAATGACCAAAATAAATAAATAAATAAATGGGGACCATAACATAATATTCAAAGTGATGTAATGAGATATATATTTATTTCTTTCTTTCTCTTCCTCCCTTCTTTCCATTTTTTTTAAATAAAATGAGTGATGGAAGTTTGAGAGAAAGCTGTTATGGATATGGAGAGTTCTGATGGTGCCCTCATAAGGATTGTTCCTTTTGGGTCAAAATCATTAGATTGGAGTTCTTTGTCTTTGGGATTGATTAGGCTCATTGAGGGTTCATAGAATTTAGCTCGTCTCCAGGGAGCCCAGCACGCCCAGGGTGCTGCCAGCCGTTGGGCTGTGCCGCACACATCCCTAGGCATGCGCCGAGATGTGTGCGGCATAGCTCAGCCGCTGGATGCCCTATAGCAGCACCCTGAGTGCTAGGCTCCTTGGAGACGATCCTGATCCGGGTTCATAACCATTGAGTGCATTCACCAAGTGATCTATAAAGTCTTAAATTTTCAAGTGTTTATTGAGGCAATGTTTGATATATATTCTTCGTATACAATGTTGATCTTAAACTTCTGGAGCAATTATTTATTTAACTCATTTTAAGGGAGAAAGTTCTCTTTCTAGGAGTGTGGCCTACGCCAGCACTCCCATGAGTCTATCTCCCTCCTCCCCATATGAAAAGACACCTCTACCCCCTTGTTTTGAGGAGAGAGATCGACACATAGGAGTGTTGGCATAGGCCACACTCTCGGACGGAAAGCTAATTCCCTCATTTTTATTACATCTTGTCATCTCAATATTTTATGGGTTCCCCCTCTAAATCATTGATGCAGTAGAAGATAGGTGTGGTAGATATTGTTTTAGTACGAACGACGCTCAAATCCACAAGGTAGAAGACAGGCGAAAATGTCAAATTTCCATTTAAGGGGACATACTCTTACCTAAGGGATGATAAGACAGAATAATCTAAGAGATGGCCATACTGTGAATTGGTTGGTCTGATTTTTCAATCTCCAATTATATTTAGGTAGTAGCCTAAGAAAAAAATTTAAAAAAAATAAAATTGATTTTGTGCATCTAGTAGACTAGTACTTGGTCCTCGTGTGAAATATTAATAAAGGATTAATCCAAAATTATAATAAAGAGTTAATAACAACGGCACGCCATGTGGTGGTTGGCTGACAATAACTTAAACTCTTCAAAGAATGGGATATTTCATCATTAATTGCCATTGGTTATGAAAATCTACAGGAAAATTAATTTAATGGGCAGGTGAATCCAAAGATTGTCCCCTACTCTTATATAAAGTTTTAGATAAAAGATTCACAAAAAAAAAAAAAAATTAGATAAAAGAGAGTGCACAAGTGGTACAAGCAAATATATCAATACACGAGAGGGTATATGGTTGAATCTAAGTCTGAAATTTGACACGTGGTCAATCTATAATAATTTCTAGATATTTATTCAATCCAGATTTTCATATTACCCTTCTCAAAAGTTCTTTAGTTAAGGGGAAAAAAGGATTTTAAAATAATTTTAAAAATAATTTGTCTTAATGACATTATTAAGAGCCGCCATTGTCTTGCACATTATTGGAGTCCCAATGACAATATTTGCCCTCATTGGAAAAAAAATGTATTAAAGTAAAAAGAAAAAAAAAATCAACATAAGAGATTCCTTCTAGGGGTGTAAATGAAGAGCCGAAAGCCGTTTTCGAATCCATGTCCGTATCCGTTTAGCACTATCCGAATCCGTCTGAAAGCTAAACGGATGCGGATACGGATAGGCTATTGCTATCCGAAAAGCTATATTTACATGTAAACGGATAAAATATCCGATCCGTATCCGTTTAGCACTATCCGAATCCGTCCGATAGCTAATCGGATGCGGATGCGGATATAGCACTATCCGAGCCGAATCCGATCCGTTTACATCCCTAATTCCTTCCATCAATGATAAAATAGGGCTGGTTTTGGTATTTCTATTGGGGTTTATCCGATGGTTTTGTGTGTGACAATGCACAAAATCTTTTGCCGAGATATACTATTGTTATTTCTTTGAATCCTCCAACCTAAGGGTTTTAGTGGCCTAGGTTGGGCCAGGTTTTTTAAAACCCTAACCCAAGCGTAAGTTCTCTTAACTCGGCACAAGCCTAGCCTAGTCATAGGTCGAGCTCGGATTTATCAGCCCGGCCCTAATTGACCATGATTGGGATTGGCTGGGTCGGGTTGGCCCTGATTGACCATGTCAGCCCTTAATTTTTGCCACTTCAAAGCCGGATTAGCCTGATTGACCTTGGATGCCCTGTACTTTACCATTTATGTCCCTATATGTGCTAAAAAAATAGGTAGAAACACTTATCATTCTTAAACAATAGGTTTTTTTTTTAGGATTCTTAAACAATATTGTTAACCCTGGTATAATATACAAAAAAAAAACATAGACTCTTAAAGAGTTTGAATGTTGTGGATAGATTAACCAATAAAGAGTGTGGGTGATGAGTGTATATATTTATAATTTATTTATATACATTATATATAAGGTTGGGCTGGACTAGGCTAAGCCATAACTGGTTTTGGGCTTAAAATTCCAGTCCAAACCCGCCCTATGGGCTGAAAAGCTCAACGCAAGCCCTGTTCGGACTCAGGCAGATTCGGGTTGGTCAGACCAAATTGACACCCCTAAATTCCATCCACACACTTTTCAAACAAACAAAAAAGAGAGATATTGTTTTTATTTATTGCTTATCCTACTTTATTATTAAATACAAATTTCTAAAAAGATGGGTGACTGAAAATAGAAAGGAATATGTCAGTAATGGGTAGGTATATGATTGTATCTAAGTATGAATATTGATTTCCCCACCCAAAAAAAAATTTATTGATTTTTATCAAAAAAAAAAAAAAAAAGTCTAAAATTTGATACATGGCAAATCTAGGCAATTTTTTAGATACCCATATGATCAAGATTACCATTTTATCATTCCATGTAGCAAAACATGGTGTTAGAAAAACTTTATCTATTATTATTTGAATTTTAGACTTAAAGGGGGGATGGAATGATCACCCTACCCCTGCTAAACACTCTACTCGAGTGGAGTCCAACACTCCCCTATTAGAAGAACTGAGGAACTGAGGAACTGAGGAACTGAGGAACTAGGCCGTGCTGGGAAGTGGAGGAGATAATTTTCCATTAGATGAGTGTAAGAAATTTATCTTATTATTATTAAATTATAATTTGTTTTATTATTATTGTTATGCTTTTCTGTTATGTAAGCACTGGTGACAGAAAAATTTTCCATTTCGAAGGCCGTGAATGTGCCAAGTGTCAAAACAAACCAGTTGGAGTAATTAGGGGGAAAACAGGAAAAAGAGGATAAAAACAAATCAGTAGGTAATGAATGCCAGATCACCAAACAAACCAATCACATCCAAAGCTCCAATGGTGCTGGAGCTGTGGAACTGTCCATTCTCCATTTTTCATTTCCAGTTATTTATTGATATTTGATGACCATTTGAAAAGGAAGAATAGACTTGGAGGGGTACGTGTAGTAGTTAGGTTGTTTTTTTTTTTTTTACTTCGAAGCTGTGGGATTGTTTTTTGATAAGGAAACTGTAGGACTTTTGAGCAGCAGATCTAGAGTCACTTGCTTAGATCTTTTCCTTCTTCTTTTATTTATTGTGTACAGTACGATACTAGCAATGAAGAACTTTTTTCTCATAAAAAAAATAAAAGAATTTTTAATGTAAAAATATGTTTTTAGCAATAAGTTTTCTTCCATTGGGTGGTGACTGGTGATGTTTTAGTTCTAGGGTTCACAGATCTTTGTAGAGTTTTAGTATATTTTTCAAAATACCCTCTTGATATCCTCGCATGCATTTGAAGCCCCCACAATGAATGAGGGAAATTCCATCTTATTTTTTTATGGGAAAATGCTCTCTACATTGGGGGAACAGGATGTGCCCAGACACATGGGGTTAGGCGAAATGATAGACCCGCCTCCCTGAATGACTGAAATGGCCATCTTGTCCCACCCCATGTGTCTAGGTGTAGCCTGCACCCCCATCTGCTCCGAGCCCAAATCATGTCCTTGTACAAATATCGTCCATGGCTCTCTAGAGACATTCACATGGAATCCACTGTGGGACCCACATGAGTGGATTCCATGAAAGTGGCCTTGGAGGGCCTTGGACGATAGTTGTACAAGGACACGATCCGGTCTCATCCGCTCCCAGGTAGAAAACATTGCCCCCTTTTTTATTTATTATTTATATTTTATATATATATAGAGAGATTGAAAATGAAAAAAGAAGCGAAAAAAAAGTTAACAATTTCATCACAAGTACAAAGCATCCAAAAATGCCATGAAGAAAATGTTCACTTCATTTAGAATCTCTACCTAACCTAATAGTATGTATAACACCGAAAGATCTAACATCCAACAATATATTCCAAGGTCTCTCTCTAGCCCAATTACTTGTCATCAAGACTAATAAATTATAGATCACTTTCTCAAATAATTTTCAAAACCCTTTTACACATCTAATTTAAAAGAATTTTTGAAAATAAGAGAAAGGACAATTAAAAGGTGTCAAGTTCTAAATACACCTAATGAAGTGTCATTCAGACACTCAGATTGATTAATGAATTTAACTTACACTAAAAAAAAAAACCCCACACCAGCTCCAATAATAGAATAACATGCCAAATAAACAATTTAGACTATATTGCCAATAATGATCTATTATTGAATGGATAAATAAGCTCTCTCTCTCTCTCTCTCTCTCTCTCTCTCTCTCTCTCTCTCATATAAAAATAGAAACTAAAATATCTGGACAAATAAACACTCGAAATGATTTACTGAGATAGACCTTACTTAAATCCAATCCAACTGAAGGTGCCAACTAGTGCGCGCAATTGATAAGGGTTTCAGCTGGTGCAAGTTCTTGGGATTGTCTCCCCACCTTCATTTCAAAACAAAAAAAGAATAATAATTCAGCCAACTTCTTTTTAGGTAGGAGAAAAAATAAAACAAAGACTTAGTATCTAAGCCACCATATGGACATTGAGGAAGTAAATCATATACTAGTTTTGATTAATCTTATTTGTTATGATAAATAAGCAATTACATAAATAAAAAGTGCTTTCTTCATGGTACTATGCCTAGTGAAGTATAACGCTTCACTAATTGACACGTGGCATTACATGGGTTAATCCATGTGATAGAGGATTAGAAAAACATCTTATTGGTACAATTTCAGCTTAAAATGAATAGAAAAAGTAGCTAAAATTACAATTTCAATTTGTAGTTTATATTCATCTCCATTTATGGTATTTTGGTAATTTAAGAGAAATATTCCTTGTTTTGGACTAAAATTTGACCATTGAGATGTATGTGAAATCCTTTATCACATGGACTAACTCCATGTATTGCCTGCCCCAAATGGCAAATAGTGAAACGTTATATTTCATTAGGTATAGTGACGCTTAGAAGGAACCGCTATAAAATGATAGATAAGGACCCATTAAACACAAGTATTTATTTGTGGTTCTGAATTTATAACAACATATATATCCCGTTGTATGGGATTCCTATGCCACTATTTTACTAACAATCAACACTCTAGGTTTTCTCTCTCTATCTCAGTAATGGGAGCTTTCATCTATTAACAAATAATGCATTCCTTTCATTGAGGAAAGCTACTCAATTTTAAAATTCCAGTTCTCTCAATTCGCTAACTATTAATGGAATTAGTATCAATCAATTACAATCCACAATAGGATGATAGTTAGAGGACAAGTCATTTAGTTTGAATTTGAGGATCATGTGGGCCACACTAGTGGGATAAAGTCCCTATATCCTTGTCCCAATGGGGGTAACAAAGAGGGACTGCACACACAAGTGTAACAGAGTTATTATATTTCATTTTAAAACTAATATATCTAATAATAAATAAAAAATCTCTGCTGTACTGCCCAGGTGTGTGGTGCACATCTTGCGACACAGCAGAGACCATGTGGATCATGTGTGTCAAAGAGAGAGAGAGGCATATATGGTATGATAGATAACCTAACTTCCATGGAAATTGGGAAGAGAAACAGAGAGAAGGTGACAGATCGATCAAAGTAAAATATATACGTAGGAAAGAGGAGGACAGGGTGGATGAAGAATAAACTCTTAAGTCCACAACCTAATAAAATGACAAAAGCAAAAATTATTTTGGTTTTAAAAAGGACAGCCATGCCATGTCATCTCTCTCTCTCTCAGCTGGCCGGTTAATGGAATTAAAGATGATTATTATGATCCTAACCACTGAATAAATTAGTTATTTGTAGCATTAGCCAAATGTCATATTTGATGGTCCTCAATTGTATCTGTTGCTGCTTACCACCCATAAGCTGCTATATATTGCACCTAGTACATGGGTCAGTTGAGTTGGCCTAGGCCCATCTTGCATTAAAATCATGGGCCAGGCCTAGGAAAAGCCCATAACCTTAGGCCTAAACCCAACTCATCAAAATTGTATTTGGGTATTAAAAAGTGGATCAGAGAAAACTTATGATCCTTGTATTTGGGTATGGGCTTAAAAAGTGTTTGGGTATAGTAGATGACTGTCTAGAGGGGATGGGTTGTAGGTACATAAAGCTTTTCCTTGTCTATAATATGGGTAAGATATCACAGCCTGGTGGTATGGTCCTTGCACTAATGCAGGGCGAATGAGAGAATACGCAAGGGTATCAATATGAATGAGATTTTTTTATTTCATGGGGATAAGATAGTAACTTTGTGTACTCCTATGTTTGGGCGTAGGGGCCACTTGACGAGGGAACGTACCAATGAAGATTGAGAAGCAACAAAATGTTTTCAATCGAAAGTAAGCAAAGAGGTCAATTCATATGAGACAGAGAGAGAGAGAGAGAGAGAGAGAGTGGGACATATTTTGGGCTTCGACTGTTCTTTGGCCCAATTAGGATGTCAATGGGGACAGTAAAAAATCTGGACTCAGTTTTGATTTTTATCCATTTATTTATATATTTATTCGGATAATTGGATAGAAGAAACATATTTGTATATCTATTACCATTAGAGTGGTAATTAAATATGAATTCGGCAATGATATTTATATTTTAATAATAGTTACTAATATTATAGGTTATAATTTAATAGTATATACCTAAATATATTAATATATAATGTTTTTATATTTATCAATATTTCTTTAAAGGGCAAAGCTTATCGAAATGGCCCACCTTGATGAATTTATCAAGGCAGTTTAAATATCGCTATACGGCAGATTGATAGGGCCCAAATATTGTGAACAGATAGACCCGAAGGTCCCCTTCCCATATGTAAAATATCAGTCCAAGTAGAGTTTGCCAAGTGGCAAACCAGAGTTTTGAAAAACAAGACTATGAGAAAGTACACATTAGTGGTCAGAAAATTATATGTGTATGGACGTATATAAGAATGCATGTCAATATATGAGAGGATATTTGATTAAATCAAACCCTGAAATTTGACACGGGCTAATCCAAGGTATGTACTATATTATCCTGTGGTTAGAATCATCATTATCATCATCCCACGTGGCCCAATGAGATGAGCTACTTTAATAAGCCAAACCATTTAAATGAGTTTTTCCCTTCCTTAAAAAATAAACAATTATGTATAACATTGTATTTTGGTTGCCTAAACCTATACAACAAAGGTAAACGGTTTGGTACACGGGTATTTACTCTGTTTTGCCACGTGGAAAGAATGATGTGGTAAATCTGATCATTGAATACATATTTATTAGTGTTCATATTTAGCCCCATCTAAGCTTCCACATGGTAAAAATGAGTGCAACTGTATACTAATTCCGTGTTTATGCTATTGTTTACCAAAATCGATCACTTGTTTACCCCAAAAACTTATTTGTGCAGGAGTGGTTGAGCAATGCAAAATCTACCTCCTATTTCTGCTATGTGGCATGCTATGTACAAAATCTGAACTGTTGAGTAGTAGAAAGAAGTAGGGCTGCAATTGGGTCGGGTTGAGCCGGGCTTTATAGAACCCTAGCCTAACCCTAAGTCCCCTTAGCTGGGCCCAGGCCCAACCCGATGCTGACTTAGGGCCAGAAAAATCCAACCCTGACCCACCCTCAGGGTTGGGCCAGGCTGACCTTGATTGGCCTTGATCATGCGGAGGGAGAAGGAAATGCATGGGTTAGAATGGCCGGAGAGAAAATTATCAATTTTACGTAAAATAACACTATAATAAAATGTATTATATCACTTATTGTCTTCATATATAATATATTATATAACAAAATGTGGGTGACATTTAAAGTTTATAATATATATATTATATCAATATATATTTTATAGAATAACTTAAAACAGGGTTGGGCCAGGTTGGGTTAGGCTTAGCCCAAGGCCTCAACCCTGACTCAGGATCAGAAATTTCTAGTCCTGACCTGCCCTCAGGGCCAAATATCTCAGCCCAAGCCCTGTTCGGGCCTACAGGGCCAAACTTGCACCCCACATCATCTATTTTATCATCTACTGAATTTGTACCCCTAATTCAAATATGGGAAAGAGATCGCTACTTGGGCTTCTAGAGCTTGTGCACGCTGGCCAATGGAGAGTGCGCACGCAAGCACAAGCATCACCTTGGATGGGATTTTCGTCTATCTATATATGGGGCAACATAGTACTTTCATGTGCTTCTGTGTCTAGACACAGGAGCCACGTGACCACGTGGGCCTCGCGATCAGGTAGCGTTCTTTCTATTTTAAATTCATGATTATTGATTATACAAGGGATAATATCCAATACAAGATAGACGATATATAATTTGATTTTAAATTTAAGGTTCCAATGTGACACCCATGAACCCAAAGTATCACTGGAACTTAATCCCTAACAGCAGGATTAGTGTTTGTTGCAAGTAAGAAAATCATGCATGCACATAGCCTTCATCTCAACCAGGTTCATAATTGCCCTAGGGTAATCATGTCATCATGCATCATGAATATGTTAAATTAAGAGTTGAAAAGAAAACTAAGGAGGCGGTAGGTTTAGTAATAATGTTAGTTCATATTCGATCATCCCTATATTATCTTTTTTTATTTATTTATGAAAATCCCTATATTATCATAAAAGTCAAATTTAGACATCTTTGATGTACTCACGTGGCTCATGCCGGTACACCACACAAATGGGTAACCGGTGTGTGTTTTCTGTACAAAAGTTACAGACCGGGTCGAGCCAACCTTCATGTTTATGGTGGTTGGAATTTGGTTCACAACGTTCAGCAAAATTGACGGTTCGATGGAACATGGTTTTAAGTATCGGTATTGGATCGGTCTTGCTATTCGGTTGGAGGTTCGTGTCTTTGACTATAGGATAGAAAAAGACTACCCTCTTGAGTCAAGTGTTCCATTTTTTGAACCTTTAGTGTAGCAAGGGTGCTCAAATTTCTCGAGACCCGGAGGAGCACCCTTAAACATTAATTAAGAGAGGAATGCTTGAGACCAGGAGGCTGAAGATGACTTATAAAGAAAGGGGCGCTGTTCTCTGTGCCGCAGCGCAGTCTGTGCCCAGGCACATGGGGGTGGGTGCAATGACCACCCTGCCCCCCTGCACAGACTGCCCATGTACCTGGGCGCAGGCTGCGCTGCGGCACAGAGAACATTCTCCCTAAAAATAGTTTTTTAATATGTGAAAATACACTTCAGAAAGTGTATCGACAATCCATATCAAAATTGGTTGAATCTACTATCACCGCTTGGGTAATATTGAAACGACAAAGCCGATCAAATATAGGGGGCAGGGAGGAGTGGAAGAGGCAGGGGTGAGGAGTGCGGAACAAATGGGTAAGACTTGCAACAACACGACGAAGAAGCACCAGGAGGAAAAGAAGAAGGAGAAAGTTTTCATCTACCAATAGGGAAGACAATTCACTAACCATCCTAGGGTTCACAAACCCTTATAAAATTTTAATATCTTCCCAAAATACCCTCCCAATGCCCTCTCCAGCCCACGGTGAATCATTCTCTGTGTGGATTGTTAAGGGGGGGGGGGGGTAATCGGCCTTCTCAACCCCATTCAGGCCAATCCGTGTCTTAATCAGAATTGGCCCATATTGGTCCAATATCCGATTTCTGAAACAATGATATAAAGTTAAAAACCAAATCGAACCGGACCGGACCGGATTGGACCGATCCAGTCCTCGGTAGTCTCGTTCGTTCTCTACCATCATTTTGTTGTGCTCGTCACTGCTGTTGTCACGCATTCTGAAACTGAAATATGACATTTGAGGCAGCAAATTAAAATCGATAAAGAGGTATCACTCTCCGTTCGTCCCCTACAGTTCTACATCTACCTTACGAGTCGACTCGTCGTCTCTTTAATCGATATATTTTTCCTGAGTTCCTGACTCGAAGCTTTACTCTTTACTCCTTGTTCTCTTTAACCAAGAAGGAAACCAGAGCTCTGAATTAACATCAATGGCTCCAGCGTAAGATCTCCCAATCTCAATTTTGTTTTTCTTCATTGTAGTTATGGGGGTTGTCATTGGTCTTACTTATTTTCCTGCTTCTGGGTTTATCTGAATTTCGTGCATTTTCCTTTCTGGGGTTTTCTTTCCTGCTTCTTCTATATGATTGGTAAGCTAATGGTGATTTTTTCCCCTTTTCGGACCTGAAGTGCGCAGGAAGTTCTGCCTCCTACTCTGGCTCCTACTTCGGAGCCCCCCACTCTCTTCGATGGAACAACAAGGTTAGATTCCATTTTGTTTTACTAAAATTCAGTTTCATCTGTCTGTTTGTTTTAATTTGATTCTAAGCTGTGCTTATGTCCTCCTATTTGGTACAACCCTTCACTTGTTTGTCAGTTTTTTTTTCTGAATTTTTATGGCTTGGAGATTTACCTGACAATCAATCTCTTCTTCGTGTGCTGTTTTGAAGGTTATACACAGCTTATGTATGCCCATATGCCCAACGTGTTTGGATTGCTCGGAATTTTAAGGTAGATGTTCTTTCTTTTGTATGGAATTCATCCTTAAAAGTTAGCTACTAAAGATAGGGATTGGGTATCCAAGTTTTTATATGCCTTCACAACTGATTACTTGCTGCAAATCGGAGTTGCCACACCTTGGCTACATCCTGGTTTTGATACCACTTGTTGAGACTCGGGTATAATTCTTTCGTAAAAGCTATCCATTAAGGAGAGGGTGTCCAAACCCTTATATGCCTTCACATCGGATCACTTCAAATTCGATGTAGGATTGTTGTTTTTGTATCGAGTAGAATTCATCTTTAAAAAGTAGACATTAAGGAGAGAGTGTCCAAGCCTTTATAAGCCTTCACAATGGGCTACTCACATCCGATATATCGTTGTTTTTGCGTGGAACCCCAATAATTTAATGTTATAGTGTATTTAGGTGTTACAATGGATTTCAAACTAATTACTTTTTTTTTTCTTTTTTGGAGAGCAGGGTTTGCAGGACAAGATAAAGTTGGTTCCTGTTGATCTGGATAATAGGCCTACCTGGTACAAGGAGAAAGTCTATCCCCAAAACAAGGTGATATTCCTTGTCCATGTAATCATTATGAGTCTGTCAATCATTTTGGTAAGGTTGTGAGAGGAGAGGGTTTGATGGACTAGTTTTTTTCCTGAAATATTTACTAGAAAAGTTAGGATAATGCTCTTGCATGATGAACAAAGCAATAAGCAAATTAAGGCCTGCATGGAAAGGACAAAATGAATCAAAATAAACAAGCCAGAACTTCCTTGTTTAATTTAAGTGATATGTGAGAGTACTTTGCAAAGGAGGAATTGTCTAAAACTCTCTGTTTTTGTCTTTTGTCTTTCGTTTTTTGTTTGTTGTTTTCTTTTTTGTTATGCCTAGTTTCAGTCTCATACTCTCCAGCAAGAACAGAATAAAACCCATTTCAGAATTCATCTTACCCTTTCATGTTAACTCATTAGATTTTTCTTGTTCCGTAGGTTCCTTCGCTGGAGCACAATAATGAAATCAGAGGGGAGAGTCTTGATTTGGTTAAATACATTGATAGCCACTTTGAAGGGCCGGCCCTTCTTCCTGATGTAAGATGTGAATAGTTTTGGCGACAATCTTTATCCCCCCCCCCCCCCCAAAAAAAAAAAAATCTTCTTATGTAGTTACAAAGTTTTGACACGGGGGTACTCTGAAACTGTAGGATCCTGCAAAGAAAAAGTTTGCAGAAGAATTGCTATCCTACTCAGACACCTTTGTTGGAACTGTGTATGGTTCAGTTAAAGCAAACCCTAACGCTGATGTTGGTGAGATTCAACAGCTTGAAACTTTCAGGGATTTTATCTAAATTAATAACAAAATGTATGTGGTATGGGGATTCACAATGTTGTCTCAGATATAATTATGGGTTGACTTGCATCAACATGAACCAGGTGCTGTTTTTGATTACGTGGAAACAGCTCTTTCCAAATTTGATGATGGGCCTTTTTTCCTTGGCCAGTTCAGTGAGGTAACTCAGCTCCTTCCTTAAGTATCTCATTGACCAGATGATGTTCTTTTTCTCCATATTTGTTATAATGTTATTTTCTTTTAAATTGAATACAATTGATGTGGTTGCATCTCATCATGATTAAAACTTTTTAACTCTAAACTATCAAGAAGATTAAATGAAAAGGTCGTTCTGGCTGGCACCTCTTAAGGTGTAGAAAGGATTTTGTAGCCTGACTTAATAAACGATCCTTTCGCAACTTTCATGCCCACTTATATCGTTTTTTGCTGCGTTGGAAAAGAGGAAAATATCACCATCGGTGAAGGGCTTAAGTGAACGATGGTTATGGGAGAAAGCTTATCAGGGTTCTAAAGAGAGAAGGGACTAAAAGGCGTATTGGAGAGTCAAGTTTTTTCCCTCCTCACAATAGGAGAGATTTGTTTGTGAAATTTCAATAAAAGAAGAATTAAAGGGAAAATCTTGTAGTAACCAAAGTTGGTGAAGAAGTTGTACCTTACTTTTTTGCCCTTTTACTATAACACACTTCTTCTTTCAATGACAACTCTTGAGAATGACATAATGGTAAGTCACTTTCAAATTATTTTGAAAACCCATTTTTACCCATCACTTAAAGAATTTTTGGGAATAAGACAAGGAGTAATCAAAAGAAGGTCACAACTTCTCAATTCACCACTTTGGTTACATCAAGATGCACCCAAATAAAAAACTATATTTATTGTCATGTTATTTATGTTGATGATTTTGCCCTAGGCCATTGGAAAAGTGACGTTTCTTTTGAGGTTTTCACTTGCATTTGCAATAGATGTCACTTTACCTTTTTACCTATCCAAGATTTCATCTCATTGGAATCACCTAGGGTTAGGAGAAATAGGTTACAACTCATTCGACACTTCTTGAGATGTTGGTCAAATATGTTATTCTCAATGAAGTTTGTTTCCCCACCCCATCCTCCCTCAGTTAGCTTGTTTCTCTAGACTCTATGGAAGTAGGCCAATTGTATTTGCTTGTGTTGTCTAGGCCATGTGTGAGCCTTCGAAGTTTTAGCAATATGAGGGATACAATTAGCAGTTCAGATTTTATGGTCTTTCTTTTGTTATATTGTGTTCTGAACTTCTGATTACTGATATGTTGGTGAAATACTTGAATTACAGGTGGATATAGCCTATGCTCCGTTTATCGAAAGATTTGAACCTTTACTACTGGACTTGAAGAATTATGACATCACCACTGGCAGGCCAAAGCTAGCAGCATGGATTGAGGTACATTATGTCCATTGTACTAAATATTGTCTATACTCTATAGTTTATTCATGATGAACCCTTTAATCCATGAGCTGCTGCATTTTTTGTTTTACCAGCAATATACTGTGATATATCTGTCCAATCAAATATATTGGACAGAAATGAGTTATAAGTTAAAGTCTCTTTTTCCTGGACAAGTTTGTCCAGATGGTTTTCTGGAGGGCAACTTCTTTTTGCCTCATGGCGAAATCTTGTGGACAGGTCAATGTCCCCTGTTCTCATATTAAGTTTCAGCTCAAACAGAGTTTGCCGAGTGGTAAAATGGAGCAGCAAAAAATTCATGACTACAAAATGGTTCAGAGAGTACA